>NC_056725.1:778972679-779115179 GCF_019279795.1 Protopterus annectens | reverse complement strand
TGCCTCATATTCACCATGTAACACTATACACCCCATACCAATCATCTGTACAGATGTACATGGGATATCCACATGTTTGCAACCTATATGTGGACTGTGTCCCCTGACAATGAGCATTCATGTGATATCATAGCCAAATATATCTCAGTTACCTTACTGACACACATTCCAGCATCAGACATCATACCTGACTGACACATCATGCTGATACAAAGTCTGTCACTCTATCACTTGTGTAGGTATGTAGGAGCAGTAGACAAGACCAGTCGCTATCTCTGGATGGTTATCCCACCATCCATGAAGGCATTTGCAAGATTACCTGTTGTAAGAAGTTGTGTGTTATGTCCCAGGTATATAATCTATGTGGAGCATGTCATGTGTATGCAGCACTATAGTACATACAAGTGGATACATAGGGTTACTAATATGCCTATTGGCAACTGTGTATGTGTTTCTGTATGCACGGCCCCTGTGGCTGTCTTCAGTGTGTGTATGTGATGGGAGTACCATTTTGTGTGCCTCTTCCACCCTATGAACTCCCCCATTGCCAACCTAGTGTCAGCCCATACAGACGTCATCCACCATACAAGCACAGTTACACAATTTCTAACACCAAGCCACTGTGGTGCAATGGTCGTATCACTGTGTATTGTACATTAATAGATGGGTAGGTAATCTACTCTAATAAGTGTCACCTCCATGTGCATGTGTGTCCCAATGCATGTCCCTATGCAGCAGTGTATATATATATATATATGTGTGTGTGTGTGTGTGTGTGTGTGTGTGTGTGTGTGTGTGTGTGTGTGTGTGTGTGTGTGTGTCTGTATGTGTATGCGTTTTTGTGTGTCAGATGGCTCTAACATGTTAAGGGCGTCTGAACCCACCATTGGCAATCCTGATAGCCCCTGCAATTGTCACCCACTTCAATAGCAGTGGCAGGCACTGCCACACTACAGTACTGCTGTGCTAACTAGTGCTATCATTCATAAGACTGTGCAGGTAGGGCCTGTGCTCACCCCTTTGTCAGCTGCCCCATGTAGAGAACTATGACTCTGTGTGCACTACCAGCATGAGAGGCCAGACATGCATATGAAATAGCAGACACACATGCTGGTGACTGTCAGGTTAGACTAACACAGGCTGACCTATGTCAGGAATACATATGCCAAACCTATCATATACAGTACCAGGCATACCCTCATCAACTGCATGATGGTTAAGTTGATTTGACAGAAATGTCAGGGGCAACAGATGCTGATAGCTGAATCTGTTGCAGTGAATGTAATGGCTACACTTGTGAGGGACCTAGTGTCAATACTCAAGTAACCTCCTCTGTATATGTGAGCCTGCAGTCCTACAGAACACCCAGGTGATGTGTATGAAGGCTAGGTGGCTGTGCTAAGGGTATGTATGCAAGGTCACACTGTCTGCCACAATTGCCCCTCACATACTCTTGCATGTAAACACACCTGGTAAAGATGTATATGTACAGCTTTACCTTGGCTATGACAAAGTCACTGTGTTTCTACTCCGCCTTACTTGTCATTGCTACTTTCACAGTAGTTTTACACAGACACCTGGAACACAACGAGAATACAGTACATGACACTACATTCAGTCAGCAGTACTGACAGCAATAGTGCATTATGGCTAACAAGGTACATACACCTCGATGTGTACCCATAACTACTGCCAGCAGACAGCACCTTACACAGCATAACATTGCTACACTGAACTAGAGTCACCCTGTGCATCAGACCCATATGAGCATGTCTGTGCATCTGTGCATCAGTGGCATAGATAACAGGGTTATGGCACAAGTATCATCACATGCACAGGGTGTGGTGTTGAATTGCCAGAAGCCTAAGCTGGGCCATATGGCTGACATTGTGTGTGTGTGTATGTGTGTATGTGTGTGTGTGTGTGTGTGTGTGTGTGTGTGTGTGTGTGTGTGTGTGTGTGTGTGTGTGTGTGTGTGTAGGGGTGATATTCAACTGGGCCATGCAGAAGAGCTGTGCGTGTCTCCTGGTGACTGGCCTGTGATAGGGATGTGTGAGTGTTTGTCTACACACCAAGTGATGTGGATGCCCGACACAGGACTATGTTGGACAGCCATGGATTGTACATGGCAAGATGTATGGTTTACTGTCTCCCAGCAATGACATCGTAACTGGTTCTGCCAGGAGTATCACTGGCACCCCCAGGCCTAAGGACAGATGCAATACTACTCCCTGATGGTGACTGCTGTCTGCTGGATCCATGTCCCTGATGGGACTGGCCAGGACAACGTGCCTATGGCCTGCTCCAGTGTGGGGTGGACAGCACCCTACCTTCACTAGTGCTGTGGGTACTGCCACTACGGGACTGTGAAGGTGCATGGACATGTGGGCTCAGAACTGATTGTGTTGCTGACCTACGTCCACCTGGCCAATGTCCTACTTCCACCACATGCTCAAGCATAGACATTGCATAGTTGAGCAGTGACAATGTCTCCTCCCACTGTCTATCCACTACATTGCCATGATGACGTATGACATCACAAATGCCATGGAGGTTGTCACGCATGGCAGGGAGTGCTGCATTCATGACTTTGAACATCTGTCTGGTGTTGCAGTCAGTATGCACCTGTGCCTTCATGATGGATCGTAACATGTGTCTGGTGACAGCTGCTGTGGCACTTGCAACAGGGGCTTGATGAGCAACAGTCCACAGTTGAGCACCCCTGTCCATCTGCCTGTGTGTGACCTTGCCTGCTCTCTGCCTATGGCTGGTGTCTACACTCACGATACTCAACACACTAGCCTGTTCCATCCCATCACCCTTAACCTGTCCATTATCCGTGGCTGCTGGGGACTAGGTATGTGTGGGCATATTGACTGTGTGTGGGCACATAGTGGGTGAAAGTGGGATACCAAACAATGGCACAGATTCAGGCACCAACAACCCCACCTGTGCCTTACTATGATCACTATCATCATGGAAGTCCGATAAGACACTGACATCAGGTTATGAGGGGGAGGGACACCAACCCCTGTGTTCACCTGTGAGGCAAAGACAACATATGTAAATTAATACCCTACAGTATTATGTTTGTTGATATAGACACACACACACACACACACACACACACACACACACACACACACACACATATATATACACACGTGCACACACATACACACACAAACACACACACACACACACACACACACACACACACACACACACACACACACACACACACACACACACACACACACACTCCTGGTACAGTCTGGCACTGCTGTGACACCTACAGGCACTTTAGGGCAGACCTTATGGTAGTTCTTCCTGCTGCATCTCTTTCACTGCTACTGTAAAGCCCACAAAAAAGGGTGACAAATCCTACTGTGTGATGGGCCTAGTAGCAGAACGGTAATTGTGGCCTAGACGAAGGCTATTGGAGTGAGCTATACAGTGTCACCAAGTGCATATGCATGTACTGTAAGAGCAGACGTAATGCTATACAGACTACACACAATGACAAGGTGTAACAATATGTGATGATAACTGATGAAGGGACAAGACTATACACTATCACTGCAGTACCTACACAGTTCAGACTCACAGGGATTCATTTCAGACAACATTGCAGGACAGTCTGCAATACATATAGGAAACATGTAAAGTGCTAGATATATAGCCTCATAAGATGATACCAGGCTATTGGCTCTGATACCCTCATAAGCCTGGTCCAGACTGCCACCCATGTCCCTTCCAAGCCAGCACCTGTTTCTCCTGTCCAACTGGGACATGCACGGAATCCCAGGGGTGTCCCATACATTTCCATGCAGTCATCCAGCTTCTTCTTCAAGAGGGTTATACATGTACTCTGCTAGACATTGGGACGGAGTGTATTTTACAGATGTATTGTGTGGCACACTCCACTATCCCACCAATAAGTACTATACATGTCACAGACCAGGTGAGGGCCTTGCATGCATGGTACATAAGTGGGGTTTGTCTTGCAGATATGCAGAAACGCCATCAAGGCTGGTTTAGAAATGGCCTTGTATGCCAGACACAGGTCAGCTATGATCAGTCTGTGTGAGACTGAGTACAGGGACAGGGCTTTCAGTCTGCCTGTACTGGATAGGTGTTACAGACCCTGGATTTGCTGGGTCAAGAACCTCTGTGGTCTCTGCAACTGCTGCATTTGCTTGGCAAGGTACATGCCAAAGGAGCCATTGTACTTGGTAATGCATCTGATAAAGGTGGGGTACAGGGATGTTGTGGCCTCCTGGTTCCTGGATGACTTACCCATATTTCTTAGGTGGGCCATGTAGACTGCCTTCCATACAATGGTGCCCACATGGTCGGAAACTGTCAGGTTGCTACCAACCTTGGTGCACAAGTCACCTCACACCTGATTGCATTCTCAGTACATTATTACTGTCATAATTAGTGTGAATGACATCTCCCACAGCAGGGTGAATGATGCTTCTCCTGGCATTCAGTTTGTGGAAATACTTCTTGCATGAGTCATTAATTGGGTGAGGGCCTCTTGGGGGATGCTCACATCAGCAGGGGACTGTACGACAGTGGCCAGCTTGCAAGCATCTGTACACCTGGTCAGCCGCAGACCACTGCTTTTGAACTGTACTTCAGATATATATATATATATATATATATATATATATATATATATATATATATATATATATATATATATATATATATATATATATATATATATATATATATATATATATATATATATATATCTCAAACAGTAGAGGCCCCCAGACCAATCCTTGGGGTACACCACTTTAATAGAGTCTACTACTAGAGGTGGGTTCCACTACTTTGACTGAGTGGATACTATCATTGGGCCAGTTAGCTACCCATCTGTAACATACAGGTTGATGCCTAGCTGTGTAGGCATATGTATCCTGGCCACCTGGGAATTATTGTAAGAGAATTGGGCTAGGTGAAGGTAGACATTGTTCAGCATCTTCCCCTCATCCTTGTGTTTGTTAACCACTTCAGAGAGGTTGACCAGGTTTAACAGGCCTGATCTCCCTTTGACAATACCACACTTTATGGGCTCAGGCATTTTAAGGTTGCCGATGTCCATGTTCATAATGTCCTTGATATTGCCTTCCATGCCCTTACAGAGCAGGCTAGTTAGGCAGATGTGCATATGATTGGCTGGGTTGGTGGATTGCTCCGCCTTTGTGTATAGGGATGACAGTGGCTGTCCTCCATGCAGATGGGATGACACCGGTGCTCAGGCTTTTGTTGACTACAGTGCATAATGGATCTGAGAGCTCATGCCTGTGTTCATGTAGGATTCAGCCAGGGATGGTATCAAGCCTATGGAAACTTCTATGTGTTGTCTTTGAGAGGGCATTACAGACCTGCTTCCTGATGATGAGAGGAGGGAGGCAGGTGCTGTGCATGCACATGTGTACCGATGGGCAGACAGGGGGATGATGTTTACACTTCATCTGTCTGCAGCTGGTTGCCTATATCTATGCCGTATGCATATGAGGTGTTACTGACCAACACTACAGAGCAAATATTTGTGTTGCCTCTGGGATTGCAGACACATGTGTGAAGGCCTAGTGATTGGTCTTGGCGGATGTGTCCAATCTGCACTCAAAGATAGCCTTAGGGAAATTCACCTGAGAGCTTATTTGCTTGTGCAGACTGAGGTGACATTGCTTCCAATAAGGCACCTGTTCCTTCTTGGCCCTGTGCAGCACTTATTTCCACCTATTATGGTATTTGTGTATTGCTGCTGTCCACCACGGATGTTTACCCTATCTTGAGGGAGATGATGTTGTCCTGTCAGGTATTGCTGAGCCCATACAGCTATGTAGGTGCCCACATAGTATTGTGGTGTGGGCCTGGATACTACTACTAGTTCCATCTGATGGAACGTTGGCTGTAAAGCTACTTCTACCTGCTCTGAGGAGATTATAGTCATTTGTGTAAAGTTAATTTTGTTTCACCCTGTCAGGAGGGGGGGGGGCTGGGGAGATGGTGACCTAAACAGTGATGTTTATGGGGTCAGCTCTTACCAAGGGGGATGCACTGTAGGAGTGCTACATTGGCTACTCATGTTGGTTAGGACCAGGTACAGGATATTGCCACCTGTCATAGGAGTGTTGACCGGCTGATCCACTGCATTGCCATTGACAAAGCCAAGGAATCTCTGTGCATTCATGTTCACATGGCATAGGTCATGCACAGTATGGTTGGGTAGTTGAAGTTACCCAAGAGCAGGGTAGATGATTGAATTCTGACAGATTCCAACAAGTCCCAATAGGTGTGGTGGGTGTCCATAGTCATGGTTGGAGGCCTGTAGCTAGCTATGATTTGAGTAGGTGTTTTGTCAGCTGTTAACTGCACTCTGGATGTCTCCCATGTGTCATACTGTTTGGCCAACCTGCAGGTGTGTATAGGTTCATAGGTGGGTACTAGACTATCTGCCCAAAGGCATTTATAAGCCTAGCCAGAATGTGTTGACTTTCTCCACCCCTTTAGATTAGTTACCTGTGCCTCTATCCAGCAGAGCCACTGAAGTGATCCTCGAGGTAAACTTTCTGTTTCCCTTCCACTTGTCAAGGTTTCTTTTGAAGAGTGTTAGTGAAGAGCTCTGCCTAATGTAGATTGGGATCTTGTTCCATGGGAAGTCTCTGGGACAGGAATCTATCCCTCCAGCATGTCCTATTTATTATTGTGGCGAGGTTTAGATCCCTAGAGCATGTGGCTTGAGGGGATAAGGTTTTCTTTAGGTGGAGCATGTCCATCAATTCTGGGTTGGACACGGCCTTGTATGTCAGTCAGAGATCACCTCTGAGTAGGCAGTATGCAAATGAGTACAACTGGAGTTTCTTCAGTCGAGCTGCATTGGGCATCTGTTTGAGGCCATTGATCCTCTTGGTGAGGTACTTCTGTGGTCTTTCCAGCTGTTGTAGGTGTCTTGTAAGGTACATCCCAAATGGGGCATTGTACTCTATGATGGGTCTGATGAGTGACGAGTAGAAGGGCACAGTGACCTCTTTTGATCTGGATGTGAACCCTTTTGTGATTAGGTGGGCCACGTAGAAGTATTTTCTAACCACTTTGGCAATGTTATTATCAAAGGTGAGATTACTATCTACTTGGGTCCCCAGATCCCTTATTACGTCTTCTGTATTTAGGGGACTACCACCTATGTGGTAGTTTGTGGGCACTTTGTTTTTTCCAAAGGGGATGACTATGCACTTTTTGGCATTTAGCTTGAGGCCATGATTTTGACTCCAGGTATGTGTATGATAATGTTCAACACTCCACCTCAGGTGGCTTTGCAGCCTTCATTTTGAAATCTAAACATATGATGGGATGAGTAACCTGGCAAGGTTAGTGTGCTCTCCACGGCTACAAAGCAGGTGGCAGTGGCTGCACAAATTTCGGCATCCTACAGGACAAGGTAAGCTTGCATTGACATGGGTTTCATGCTAAGACTCCTAGCTCCAGTTAGAGCAAGACATCTGCACAAAGGCACATGTCACTGGTGGGCAAAGGCTGGAAAACAGTGTCATGACTCTAGATGAAACACACTTAGTTGCCAGCAAAGACAGTGTCGCATTCACAGGTCTACTCATAGGTTCATAGTTTCATAGATTGGTACTATGCTATCGGCCCTAGGGCCTGTACAAGCCTAGCCATAACAGTTTCCCGGCTATTTCTACCAAGGACATTTACTTCCCTGGTCCCCTGTCTAGCAGGGCGACTGACGTAATCCCCAGGGTGAATTTCCTATCTCCCATCCAGTCGTAAAGGTTCCTTTTGAAGAGGGTCAAAGAGGCACTCTGTTTGACATGTATGGGCAGTCTATTCCAGAGTATGGGAATCTCTGGGATAGGAACCTATCCCTCTAGCATGTTTTGTTCATTGTGATGACCAGGTTTAGATCCCTGGAGCGCATGCCTCTAAGGGACTGGGATTTCTTTAAGTGTAGCATGTCCAACAGCTCTGGGTTTGACATGGCCTTGTATGTTAAGCAACGATCGCCTCTGAGTAGACGATAAGCAGCAGAGTATAGCTGGAATTTTTTTAGACAGTCAGCATAAGGCATCTGCTTTAGGTCTGACATTCTTTTAGTGAGGTATTTCTGTGGCCTTTCCAACTGTTGCAGGTGTCTTGTGAGGTACATACCAAATGAGGCATTGTACTCTATAATGGGTCTAATGAGGGACTAGTACAGTGGGAGAATGACCTCCTTTTTTCTGGATGAAAAGCCCTTAGTGATATGTGCCACATAGAAGAACTTCCTGACTGTTGTGGTGATGTGGTTATTGAAGGTGAGACCACTGTCCACCTGTGTCCCTAAGTCTCTTATTACACTTTCGGTGTTTAGTGTACTGCCACCTTGTGGTAATTCACAGATACATGTTTTTTGCCAAAGGGGATAACAATACATTTCTTGGCATTGAGCTTGAGCTCATGGCTCTGGCACCAACCATCTGTCTCTGTAAGGCTCTTTTGTAGAATATCCACATCACTTGGGGATTCAATAATGGCTCCCAGTTTGCAGTCATCTGTGAACTTTGTTAACCAGAGTCTTTTGGTGTTGGCCTTTACTTCATAGAAGTAGATGCCAAACAAGAGTGGTCCCAGGACTGAACCCTGAGGTTGTAGACTGCTTAATTTAAGATTATTTTTGGTGATAATGCCAGTAACTATGCTTATGATAAATTTGTGTATCATAAATCTCAATTTTCGCCTCCCATGCATCCTGCTGTTTTACAATTTCAAAATAATATTCTCAAATATTTACATTTTTATAGGTCGGACTTTCGCTCAAAACCCAATAACATCTCCATGAAAGAAAAACATGCTATACAGGAACTACAGAATAATCATAACATTGTTATCATTTCAGGTGATAAGGGTGGAGATGTTGTGGTTTTGAACTGGCTTGCCTATGATCAGGAAGCCAAAAGACAACTCTCAGATAAGAAATATTATGCTGAGATGGCTATTAATCCTACCATGAAGTTTAAAAAAGAGATTGAGGATTTTGTGTTGCATGCTAGGGATGCTGCCATTATTGATAGCGAAGTTATGCACCAATGTTTGGTTCAGGATCCTATGAACCAATATATATACTTTTTACCTAACATACATAAAGATCCTATCAATCCTCCAGGGAGGCCTATTGTGTCAGGGAGGGGTTATATCACTGAACCGTTGTCCCTTTATCTTACTAAGCAAGTTAAACTTCTGTTATCTCTTATACGCTCACGTTTACGTGATACTACCAACTTTCTACAAATTATTTCTGAGACACAACTTGAACCTGACTGGCGCATGTGTACCCTTGATGTTAGTGCCCTCTATACCAACATTCCCCATTCTGGGGGCCTGGAGGCTTTGGCCTACTGGCTTAAAGAGTCAGGCTTATATCAAGCGGAATATAATGAATTCTTGCTTGACATGGCTGCTCATGTGTTAACAAATAAAGTCTTTTTTTATCAAGAGACTTGTTATTGGCAGACCAAGGGTACAGCGATGGGGTCTTCATTTGCCCCCATCTATGCCAATGTATTCATGGCCTATGTTGAACAAGATCTCATTTATAACAACTATAATAATATCTATTTGAATCAACTGGATATTTGGAGACGTTACCTTAACGACAGTTGGTTGGTATGGAGAGGGGGACTTGAGGAATTGTTTGATTTTTTTGGCCTATTTGAACAACAATAAATGGGGTCTTCATTTCACATTACATCTGGATACTAAGACTATCACCTTCTTGAATGTTCTGGTTACCAGATTATCAGACAATACTTTAAGTACTAAGGTGTTCAGAAAACACCCTGAATATAATACTATTCTTCACGCCTCCAGTTTCCATCCACCACATATTGCTAAGAACATACCCAAATCACAATTCATTAGAATGAAAAGGATATGTTCTGATGAATCTTCATACCAGGAGCAGAGTAGGGACCTTATAAATAGATTTAGATGTAGGGGCTACAAAATGGGCAATGTTTTTGATGCCAGTAATAAGGTTAACAAGCTCAGAAGAAATGAGCTATTATCTTATAAGGAGCACGACAACAGTGTCAAACAACCAATGAGGTTCACTACCACCTTTGCCAGGAATTCGGATAATCTTATACAGAGTGTACATAGGCATTGGAATATTTTGCAAAATGACCATGAAATATCCAACATCATTCCCAATAGATGCCTTTTCTCTTTTAGAAAAGGTAGGAATCCAAGTAGTTGTTTTAATCATTACAAGTTTCCCCATGAGTCTGACTCTTCTGAATTCTTACAAACTACACTTACAGGAGGTATTCTAACTGGCTGCTATCCTTGTGGCCATTGTGTCAATTGCAATAAAGTAAGCAAAACAAAACAATTTTCAAGTAAAAATTCTCCTATAGTGTATGATATTAGGTTTTTTGCCAATTGTAGCTCAGATTGGGTTATTTATTTGGCAACATGCACATGTGGGTCATTTTATGTAGGACAAACCTCTTGGCCACTCAGATTCAGGATTTCTGAACACATCAGTAACATTAGGAAGGATAGAGTTCATAATGCTTTGTATAAACACCATGTTATACATCCAACTGCAAACTTTTCGTTTACAATAATTGATATAATTAAAGGTAAAAAACAAAATAAAACAGGTTGGCATTCTTTATTAAGTTCCAAAGAAAAGAAATGGATTATTAAGCTAGGTGGATTGTTTCCACCGGGTTTCAATGAGCAGTTTTAGGCTGAACCAATCATGTATTTTTGTTTGAAATATAAATGACAGCATTTGGTTAGAATGTTTTACACTGAAGAAGGCTGTGTAGTACTGACCAGCTGAAACCGGTCTGTTTTTCCTTTGCTGTCTATATTAATAAATGGATTTATTGCCAAGTATCCAGTCTGCTGGCTTTTTTCTATTTTTTACTTGAATTTTCCATGAAGCCGTGCAGTTGCACCTGTGCAGGAGGGACTGTTTTGCTGTTTCACTTAGGTGAGGTGCCAGTTCATTTTGTAGTTCATGTAGTACACAGCCCGGGATGTCATCTGGTCCCATGGATGCTGTATTCTTAGCTTTGGAGAGTACAGTTTCTACCTGTATGGCCGTGATTACCGGAATTTGGCAATGTTTTGGTATTGAGATGGGCCCTTTAGGGGGTGAGAGGGGGGTGAAGTTGGCACTAAATCGATCTGCCAGGATATTGGCAATATCCTTGGGATCAGTATATTTAATGTCATTCTGTTGTAGCTCAGAGCAGATCTGAGCATTGCCATTTAGATTCTTAACATAACTATAGAATGCCTTGTGGTTGTCTTTGGAATCTTTGGCAATTTTATTTTCATAACTAGCTTTGGAGGATTTTATGAGGGATCTCAGCTTCTTACTGAGGCTGGTAAGGGAGTTTTTTGCTTCCTGGGATTTTCCTCTTTTCTGCAACAGTTTCTTCCTTCCATTGTATAGTTTGTTTATGGCAGGGGACCACCAGATTGGCTTCCTTTTTTTGAAGGAGAGCATATTGGTTCTAGTTGGGATGGTACAATTCATACACGAGTGGATGTGCTCGTACAGTGCCTTAGTGTAGGATTCAGCAGTCGAATTTTCAGATCCCGTCTGCATGAGTGTCATGAAGTTTGTCACTTCTGACTTGAGTAGCATGAAGTTGGCTTTGGAGAAGCTTTTTTATGTAGGTTTCCTTACTGGGGGGTGGGGGTGGGATGTGGATGTCAAGGGTGATTTGCTTATGGTCAGACCTGACCAGTGAGGGGGTGACCACTGGTGTGGAGCATCTATCTCCCATGTTGGTAATGACCAGGTCTAGGATATTGGAGCCCCTGATGGGACAATGGATTAGTTGATCCAGGGCGTTGGAATTTATGAATTCCAAGAACCGTTGGGAAAAGGTGTTGGTACCTGAGTAGTTTTCCCAGTTAATGGCAGGGTACTTGAAATCACCAGTATCAGGGTGTTTGGTTGTATCTTAATATTTTCCGGTATGTTTAGAAAGGTGTAGTGAGAATGTTGGGGCATGGTGGGGGATCTGCAGCAAGCTACAATATGGATTGCAGTCTTACCTAGTTTTAGTTGCACCTGGAGAATTTCAGATGCATTGTGTTGGGCAACTAGCCTGGAGGTGTGAATATCCTTGATGAATATGGACAATCCTCCACCTTTAGTGTTTCAAGCATGGTTTGTTGGCAGAAAAGTGTGGTAAGAATTGTAGCCTGGTATTGCAGGATGCTCTCTGGAGCCTTGAACTGGGTCTCAGTTACTGCAAAGATATTGATGTTCTCCATTTTTAGGAGTGCCTCGAGAGAGTGCATTTTGAAGTTTAGACTTCTAGCACAGAGTAGCATTACCTTCAGATTTTCCAAGCTTGTATCTGTTATGGTGGTGGTTTTGTCCTTTGAACCTTGCCTAAAAAAGGCACTATAGGGGTGGCAGGAGCTTTAGCCAGTAACCTGAATCCCAGGGGTGACAGGTGCTGACCATCTCTGGCAAAATATCATGGTTTGTTGATCATGTCTTCCCAGGCAGACATATACTGGATCCCCTTTGAATGACACCAGAAGCCTAGCCAATTGTTGAAGTCAATCATTTTGTCCTTATACTGTGATATCATTCTGGGTGAAGGCAGAATGCTACTCAGGCTAGGGTCATAACTGCCTGAGCCACATAATCCGAGAGCTCTTCCATGTCTCTTTTCATGTAGTCCAGGGAGGTACATCTCAAGTCATTCACTCCAACATGGACAATGACAGAGTCATATTTGTACTTGTTGTGGAGTGACTTGAGTGCATGCATTATGTGGTGAATCCTGGCACCCGACAGGCAGCTGACTGTAATTTTCTCCTTGTTCAGCCTGGTGAGTGGGACATCAGTGTGCCTGACTATAGAGTCACCTATAACTAAAGTGTTGGGTATGTTGTCTTGCCTTAGGGGCTGTTGTTGGGTGGTACACTGGTGTTGTGTAATCAGAAGAACTAGTATTCAAGGTCAGCTATTCAGGTCAAGCAGATTTGTGACTAACACTTATAAAAAAATGACCTACTCAAACTCAGTTTTATTTTATGCTAGCTGTCACTCTCCCAACCAGAAGAAGGGAATTGTAAAGAGCTAGTTTGTATGTTTAGCCAGAGTGGATTCTGAAGTTGATATGTTTTTAATAGAATGTGACAAACTGTCTAAAATGTTTTTAATAAGAGGATACCTCAGTGACTTCATTCTAGAGGTATAAAATCAGGTTGTCTTAAAGAGAGAGAAGGGAATTTATTGCCATTGGTGAAGTATCAGGAAATTAATGTAATTAATGAAATAATATGAACAATAAGTCCTACATAGACTCTATGATTGCACTTATAGTGTTGACTTTTATGATATTAAGCACATACCGGAAAGAAATTGGAACAGTGTTTCTATGTACAGGAACACTATTGACAAGGTTGGATTCAAGCCCCACATAGTTTGTAGGGCAGGAAAGACTATTAAGAGCTTATTAGAATTGAATCAATATTCTAACCACACTTATTCCAACAGAAGTCTTGGTACGTTCAAATGTGGCACTTGTCTGCAGTGCAGACATATTTTTTAGAGGAATCTGTGGTGGTCAATAAAATTTTGATAAAAAAACCCACTCATAACTGTAACTCAGTAGGATTAGTGTACATAGCCTTAAGTCAAGTATGTTTTTGTTTTTATGTAGGGGAAACTGAGAGAAGACTTAGAAAATGTATGTATGAGCATAGGTACAGTATTAAACACAAGAACTGTAAAACTGCTTTATATAAATACATTCAGATTTACCCTACACATTGTTTTTTTTTTTTCTTTTTATGGTACTAGATAAAAATGAAAAAATCCAGGGGGAGGTCCCTGGAAAGACTTACTTGAATATAGGGAGTTCATCTGGCAAACTAAACTGAATGCTTACAATCAGCCAGGACATAATAAATCCACATTTATAGCTAGTATCTTAAAACTTAAATCATATGCTATTTGATGGGTTTGATGTTCTTTTTGTACAGTGTATTAACATGATGAGTGGATGGTAATTGTAATTTATTATGTTTTGCTCTCATGTAGTTTACTTTTTGCCAGTACTGTTTATTAGTGCCAATGTTTCTTAAAAATAGAGTAGCCTATTTAACTTTTAATATGATTACACTTCTGGTTGCTTGAATCAAATGCATGCGATGAAGAGATGCCTCTTAAATGGTTGTTCCAGTGTGCTGTTCTTGTTCTGATGAAGTCCTGTGATTAGAGGGATGAAAGCATTTAACGCTGGATATTAAATAGTTTTTTACTACTTGTCTGTCCCGCTTGTGGTTTTGGTGACGGCTTCTGTACAGTATTACTTCTAAGACTCAAATAGGTTTACAGAGCTGTAGAAGCCTTCTGAAATAAGGCTTCTGCTTGCATTAAGCAGTTCGGAATCCAGGGATTCTTCCTTATGCCTGCATTTAATTTACTATTATCCTGGATCTACACCCCTCCCATCCGGTATCTCCTGAAAAGGGGCTTTTACCTGAGTGGAATTTCACCAGTTCAGTGGCTGGGATTCCTAGAACCCTGCAGCACACCTGTGCAATGCTAATTCTGAAGTGACTTGCTGCAAGAAGCACCTGAACATCAATGTTACAACACGTAAGGGATAGTGCCAACATGGCAAGCAAAAAGGCCTAAAACAAAGCAGATGAACAGTTGTAACATGCATGGCAGTGTTATGTCAGCACATCAGAGAAGCATTACTACAATGGCATACATGGCTGGCGTGCATGACAACATGATAAAACCTTTAAACTGCACTCAAAATAGTATCAGTAGCTAAATATAAAGGAGTGGTGGACAGTGACAGCCAGTGATAGGCAGGACATAATAACACAGAAAAGAGGTCAAAGGAAAAAAAACGTCTGGGAATGCACACCAAATTGTGCACACTGTTCTCCATATAAATGGAAGGAAAAGAGTTAGAGAGGAAAGAATAAAAGACATTACAGCACAAAGAGGGAAAAGACAAAGCTAATGAATAAGGGATTTATGTTTTGAGAAGAAGGTTATATTTTTGTGTATGCAGAGCTTCTTTTCATAATTCAAAAAGAACGGTAAATGGGGAAGTTACCGATGATTGCCTTTGGGTGGGAGAAAAAGAGAAGGGCCTGTAGCCGTTTACAAACAGGCATACATGGAATATATACACAGATGGTGGATTAGACAGTGGATGGACACATACAGTTAGAAGGTAAATAGCTGGTGATAGTGAGGGCTGGACAATAAACAACATATAGGGAAAGATACAGATGTGAGGGGTAACATTGGTTAGGAGATATGTTGGTCTGCTGGAATGCTTGATTGCCTGGACAGCCAAGAGGTAACATGTACAAGCATTGCACACCCAGGTTGCTAATTTCATGAACCAGTTGCTTCCTTGTAGTTCCAATGGCTGTAGCCTGCCAGTTGAGTCAGTCCCTGTTTTATTTCGGATTATGCTCCGTGTTGCTGCTGTAGGTATTCTGCTGCCAGTGCACCTTAGCATTCACCATCCTGCAGACTTCCCTTTGGATTACCAAGGAGACATCCCTATTTTCCTCCAGTAGAGGAGCTTTCACCACCCACTTGAGAGCTTTAGTCAGAGAGCAGCAGGACCACCCCCTGGTCACAGCCAGCAGATAGCCATCAGCCTACATCCAACAGGCAAACATAGTGATCACTAATGACCCAGTGTAAGCTGCAGTAACTGGGGGAGACTGAGATGAATGCAGTCACATCTCCTTCTCTGCCTCAGCTGGACCTTCATATGGAAGACACAGTGGGAAGAAAATGATAGCATGTATATGATATGAACACTGTAGTGAAATAGTATGCAATGCACATACACACACCCTACTGTCTCCAGAGCTACTCCTACCTTCTATGGCAACCAGCCATATTCAGACAATGCAGCTAGAAAACAAATGAAGCAAGGTTATGTATAGGTGGACATCACTAATGATAATAGGAGACAAATGGACATATGGACATAAAACTTAAGTTACACTACATCTCTAACTGCATATTCTGAACCTCTACCTCCTGTTGGCAGAGCACGTCAGTGTGGCACTAGCTCATATATTGATGCCTATATCATTCCACTGTACAGGTGATGCTTGTGGCATCAGACAGTACCCATGACAGGACTGTCCAGGCATTATCATTTTTAAAGGGGCCATCATAATACCCCAACAGATGCTGTGCAGGAAGGACAGGTAAATTCTGCTCTCTCTAGCATGCCATCCTAAGGTCTGTGGTCGATACAGATGAAGCAGCCATAGTCACTCATCCAGTCCAATTAAGGAGTAATATGGTAGACATCTGTATACAGATGTACATTTCTGAATCAATGTGTCATGCAGAGTAACCATGCTGTTATGCTCAATCCTATGCCTGATGTATGAGCATACATGTAACATCCCTTGTGCTAAGCTGTATGTTCATGGCTTCTGCACTATTGACAGATAACACAGTGAGAAGAGGAAGTGATTCAAAGACATTAACACTGCCTGGCTTGATTTGCATAATTACTTTACTAACTGCCCCATGTTTGCATGAGATAAACCACACTTGTCATCCTGTGTGAGATCGCTTTCAAACATATTAATGGAACTTATTGTACTAAAAGTGTGTGATCATGGAGTATTAGGAAATAAGGAAGTAGAAGTAGGCTAGCACTGCACCAGCTGCACCCCTGCAATACCTTTCATGTCTATCAGGAAGATGGAGGGTCACTTTGCTAGTCTTTGTGTACCTATCCCATATGCAAGGTTATGCCACATATGGTTAATTCCATGTCATATATGATAAACACAGTGTTAGTTCTAGGGGAGTTGCATATCAAGGTGCTTAGGTACAGAGACCCCACAGACACCCCCGCATATTACATACAGGGCCACCAAAGAGATGCATTCCACACTTGTATATGCCTGTGGAGGGTGTCATGCCTACAGAAAACTGCATGGGATAACCTGGCAAGTAGGGTAGAAGACTGGCATGGTCACCTATACCTGCACAGTTACAGTACTATATACTAGAGGGAGCCCTTACAAATCAATTACTGCAGATGTTATGACTCCTGACAGCGGTCTGCAGCAGTGGTAATACAGTGGCAGACTAACCTCATCTCTGAAAGATGTGATCTCTGACAACTGGCACAACAGACACCAGCAACAGTTATGCAGTATCACTCTGAATCTAGCACTGGAGGACATGATCCCTGGCAGGTGACACTGTGGATATCACAAAGAGTCACATGGTAGAACCCAGTCCCACACCTGGAAGATGTGATCCTGATATTCAACAATCACGCAGAGTACAAGGCTACTAATCTCACTGCCTGTGACCCTACCTCACATTGTAGTGTTGAATTGAATTACTACTGTTCCCTCACACCTGTACAAGTGATGGTGGCTGTGTTTGACACTCCTAAATGGTGTGGGTATGTTAATGTCTGATGCACAGTATGACCAGAACATGCACTTCCCTGCACAGCCTGAGTATGTTACAGCATGCATCATATTATTCTGTGTTCTCAGTGTCATTTCCCATAGTTGTTGATCAGCAGCTGCCATTTTGTTGATACTGCAATGCATTGTAACTGTCACTGCCTTTGCTGTGGCTACCTTCTGCACTGTCTTCTGCTGTGTCACCTCTATGCCCTGCTACTGTTGCTGTATCACATACATCATGTTCAGTCATGCTGTTATTTGGGCACACTGGATATTTTCACAAGGTATGGCAAACATTATAAATATTGTGTTGCTTATCAAAAGACTATAATATCCATTGAGTGGTGTCTAAACAGCAGAATCTACACATTAATAATTCAAATACACATTCAGCAATGTTTCAGTATTCAGTATGGGTGGTAATGGATGTCATTTCTTCTATAGTCTGTGGGTAGTAAACGAGAATCATCACCCATGGCACAAGGCATATCTGGAATCACCTGCAACACACAAGTTGCAATGTTATATGTGGTCTGCGTGCATGGAACTGTCTATATAGCTCATTCTATTTGCAATATGTGTGCATTTACTAACCAGGGAAATCTACTAGAAGTCCCCTTACAGCAGCTTTTGCCATAGGTTGAATATGCGCCAAATGTATGAATCATGTGACCTGCCTATGTGGCACATAGGCACATTATACATAACATGCTGGACATTACAGATCATATAGGTTCATAGGTTCCTAGGTAGGTACTAGGCTATTGGCCCTAGGGCCTATATAAGCCTAGCCAAAAAGGTACCCTGGCTTTCGCCACCCAAGAAAATTATTTTCCTGTGCCCCTGTCGAGCAGAGCCACAGAGGTGATCGCCAGGGTGAATTTCCTATTTCCCATCCAATCATCAAGATTTTTCTTGAAGAGTGCTAATGAGGAGCTTTGTTTGATATAGATAGATAGTTTGTTCCAGAGTATGGGAAGGCAGATCATTGAGGGGTAGCATTTCAAAACTACATATCTTTGTGCATCTGGACCAGGAAGGACCTTAATATCAACATGGATAAAACCTGTGGTGCCAGGATAGCAGAAAATGTGCATTCCAGTACAATATGTGCATGAGGTTGGTTTTGTCCTTGGGAATCCAGTGTGATTCTCTACATGTTCTAGCATAATGTTGTGGAATAAGTAAAGTATTTATGAGGCGGATGCCTGCTATATACCTAATATGCCCCCCCAAGTCACTGGAATGTCCCTGTAGCTAGTACAGTCAATGCTATACATGCCTTTGTGCCTGAAAGTAATGGACATACAGCCTGCACCGCTTGCTTGCACCCATGAGTGACACAGTTCCACTTTGTCCTATGATATATCATTAGTACATGCAACCATGACCTGCAGCATTGCCAGCACTAACTCTGATGCCAGCTACAAATACACACTGTTGGGTTATTGATGCTGTGGTGCTTAATATGGCTCCTAACATACTCCATAAATCATGGCATTCAAAATGGGTATTCATGGGGATGCAGCATCACCATTTTATATGCTTCCAAATTGTCCGTCACCATGGTCGGCTGCACTTGCATAGTTCACATGACTCATTTGCATGGGCTTTATCAGTCACATGGCATTCTCTAGTCATTTGCATACACTATCTGTCATGCAGTTTCAACCATTGTGTTTTCTCTCTGTCAGTATCTTGGAATTTGCCCACACCCAGTACATGGCCCCTTCCCACATAATTTAGTGTTATACATTGTGCTACCACTCTGTGAATCCCTGCTAGTGAATTCAAGAGATAAACACAGTCCCCAAATGAGGAACAGTATGTGGAGAAGGAAGAATCAGAATGGATAAAACTGAGGATATATACTGATGTCTGCATGTGAATTAACTTAGTCGACTCTCTAGCCAGATTCTTTGAGTGCAATTCTCTCAGACAAACTAAGGAAAAAGAAAGCATTACACAGCTAAAAAATGAGGTCATTTTTATTATATTTTAGAATGTGAAAGTCGTACATGTTTCAACTGGTAAACATAGTCTAGTTATGAATGTTTCTGAGGTTGTAGTTCTAGCAGCACACCAGCAAAAAAAAAAAAAAAAAAAAAACATTTGACATAGCATCACAATTCCTTCTGATGGCTAAATTAAGATACTTGTAATTCCTAAATAATCTTACCTGTAGACATACTTGCCTCAGATACCGATATTGTATTATACCAAATGTCAAGCCAATAAATGAATCAATCATCAGACTGATTTGTTGCACTAGTAAAAAAACGCCATTAATAGTGAGTAATAAACTTGAGTGATGAAGTGTATGCATTATTGCAACCATTGCATGACCTCTTTTGAGTTTCTAGCACACTTTCTAAACAAGTGAAAGCTGTTTGATGGGATGTATTAATTTCTCCTTCCAGTTAGTATATTGGCATCAAACAAATCTAACTTAAAAATAATGTTTTACCACAAACTCATTCGCAACAAAAGTTTCCTGAAGATGCAAACAGCTGTCTGATGTCTGGTGAATTAGTTTAGAAAGTCTACCAGAACAATATCTGGTGGATAAGAATCTGCATTTATAGAACATCCTTGCCAAGTCAAATGTTTCCACTGCTCTCTGCCTGTCAGTGTAGCTACTCCCTCAGAAGTGCTGTCTGCACTGATTTAAAACACTGATTGTAAGTCAAACAGTACAAAGTACGTCATTATCACTGCTTAGATAATCCATGTTAAAATTAGGAAACAGCTAAAAGAATATATTAAACATATACAGGGACTTATTAAGTGCATAATGAATAGTTTTAGTGTATTAATGTTCATATAAGCAAATCACCCTGAATTAGGGAAAAAGGCAACTTTTTGATCACCTTCCTGATGTAAGAAATGTGCTTAACTAAGTTTTGTTAAGCTCTAGTCTCACACTAGAATTAACAGCAGCCAAAGCCCGTCACCATAGAACAGTGATAAGAAGCTCAACAGATTTAAAAGCTGTTAGGCACTATGGTGTGACACAAACAGAGCAATGCATGGCAGCTCTCTGTGTTGCTGCACTAAATGTTTTCTGGCTTTCAAACCCATAAAACACTTTGCACTGCTTTAATTACATGAAACACATAAAGCTCCTTGCACTACAAAATGTTATGATTTGGTCTCTGTGATATGAACAAGTCACACATGTGACTGTACACTTTGGTGTTGGTGCTCATATGGAAAGGTAACATATATGACAGCAAGCTGTGGTATGTTACTGGTCATATGAAGAAATCATATATATGTCAGTAAATTTTTGTAGGCTAGTGTCCACATAAAGAAGTCACACTACATCATGCTGTTGTGTGTTAGTGATCATATGAACAAGTAACATATGACTATACTCTCCAGTGTGTTAATGACCTTATGAACAAGTCATGTATATGACAATATGCTCTGATATATTAGTTCTCATATCAATAACACACAAGATAGTTTTCTCATGGTTCAGCTTTACTACTGAGTTTTTCAATCATATTTTGAAAATGCTAGTATCCATGCCTTATTCTGACTAATTTGCTCATGCTAAAAAAAGTATTTTCATTTTTTTTGTTTTGTTTTTTATTTTGGTTCAGAGATAAAAATGTAATTTACAATGCATAACTTTTTTGTAGTGCATGGAGTGCTACTATTACACCCTGGACTGGGGAAAAAGGCAACTTTTTAATCACCCTGCTGATGTAAGAAATGTGCCTAACCAAGTTTTGCTGTGCATTTATCCTTACTGTTAATGTCTAGTCTCACACTAGAAGTTAACAGCAGCCATAGTCTGTCACCATAGTGATAAGAAGCTCAACAGATTTAAAAGCTGTTAAGCACTTTGGTGCCACACATGGAAACGTGTAACAGAGCAATGTTTGGCGCCTCTCTGTGTTGTTACACTAAATGGTTTATGTCTTTCAAAGCCCTTAAAATTATTTGTGCTCCTTCAATTATATGGAGTGCAACAAGCTCCTTGTACTTCAAAAAGTTACGATTGGGTCTCTGTGATCACCACTCTTTATTATATGTTCCTGACACAGATGTCAAGAGTCCTGTCTTGAGCTTCCCTCTGCTCTGCTTTCAAGAGAAATTTGTTGACATCCATGCCTCAAAATAAGTTGGCTATGGTACTGTACTTTAAGTGATGTGACCTACTACCAGTATATGACTAGATGTAGTACTGCATTTTAAATGATGTGATCTACTGCCAATGCGTGACGAGATGTAGTACTATACATTAAATAGTGTGACCTACTGCCAATGTGTGACCAGATGTGGTACTGCACTTTAAATGATATGACCTACCCAATAATATTCCTCTATATGCATTTGCATAAACCCCTCAGTGTACTTTTTCCTGTCTATGTTGTCTCTTTGGTGGAGAAGGGTAAAGGACTGATTGTGGCAGCAGTAATCAAAGTTCTGGCAACTAGTACTAGAAAAGATAAGGACAGATTTAGCTGGAAGAGTACAGACTAATTGGTAGCAGAAAGAAGGGAGGAAGAGACCAGTAAAGGAGCAGAAGACTGACAGGAAGAAGGGAATGAGGTGCTAGGACATAGGCAGATGTAGTTAGAAGAGTACAAGCTTAGTTGTAGCAGAGAGAAAGATGGAAGAGGTTCATAAGGGAGCAAACAACAGGCAGGAAGTTGAAGTGACTCAACAACTAGGTAGCCTGTAGCTGAAGGCCATGGTAGGGGCTCAGGAATAGACAGTAGGGAATCAGGAACAATAAGTGAAGGAGGAGAGGGAGAACCATAGGATGGTAAAGAGGGGACAGCATCTCATGAAGACCAGGATGATGTAGAATGCTGATAGAAAAGGGACTTAGTCAGATGAGAGACAGAACAGAAAGTCATGGGAGCAGGTCTTCAGGAAGAGAATAATGAAAGGAAGTAATAGAACAGGGACAAGAACAAAGTAACTCCATTTGAGTTTGTATGCATTCCTGGCATTTCTAAATGTACAAGATAAATTTTCTTTAAATATTATGACCTTCTGCCAATATCTGATCAGATGTGGTAATGTACTTTAAATGGTATGACCCACTGCCAATGTGTGACCAGTTGTGGTCTTGCACTTTAAATGATATGACCTACTGCCAATATGTGACCAGCTGTGGTATTGCACTTTGAATGATAGGACTTACTGCCAATGTATAACCAGATATGGTATTGCACTTTAAATGGTATGCCCTACTGCCACTGTGTGACCAGATGTGTTATGGCATTTTAAATGATATGACCTACTGCCAATGTGTAAAGAGATGTGGTTATGCGCTTTAAATTATATGACCTACTGCCAATATGTGACCAGTTGTGGTACTGCACGTTAAATGATATGACCTACTGTCAATATGTGAACAGATATGGAACTGCACTTTAAATGATACGGCCTACTGTCAGTTTGTGACCAGATGTGTTATTGCATTTTAAATTATATGACTTACTGCCAGTATATGACCAGATGTGGTACTACACTTTAAATGATACGGCCTACTGTCAATGTGTGACCAGATGTGTTATTGCATTTTAAATGATATGATCTACTGCCAATGTGTAAAGAGATGTGGTTATGCGCTTTAAATTATATGACCTACTGCCAATATGTGACCAGTTGTGGTACTGCACTTTAAATGATATGACCTACTGTCAATATGTGATCAGATATGGAACTGCACTTTAAATGATACGGCCTACTGTCAGTTTGTGACCAGATGTGTTATTGCATTTTAAATGATATGACCTACTGCCAATGTATGACCAGATGTGGTACTGCACTTTAAATGATACAGCCTACTGTCAATGTGTGACCAGATGTGTTATTACATTTTAAATTATATGATCTACTGCCAATATATAACCACAAGTTGTACTGCACTTTAAATGATCAGATCTACTGCAAGTGTATGACCAGATGTAGTACTGCACTTTAAATGATATGGCCTACTACCAATATGTGAACAGATGTGGAATTGCACTTTAAAATGATATGGCCTACTGTCAATGTGTGACCAGATGTGTTATTGCATTTTAAATTATATGACCTACTGCCAATGTGTAACCAGATGTTTTAATGCATTTTAAATGATATGACCTACTGCCTATGTGTGGCCACATGTGTTACTGCACTTTAAGTGATATGGCCTACTGCCAGTACTTGAACAGATGTGTAACTGCACTTTAAATGAAATGGCCAACTGTCAATTTGTGACCAGATATATTATTGCATTTTAAATTATATGACCTACTGCCGATGTGTGAAGAGATGTGGTTCTGCACTTTAAATTACATGACCTACTGTTAATGTGTCACCAGATGTTGTAATGCATTTTAAATTATATGACCTACTGCCGATGTGTGATCAGATTTGGTACTGCACATTAAATGATTTGACCTTCTACCTATGTGTGACCAAATTTGGTACTTCACTTTAAATGATGTGACCTGCTACCAATGTGTGACCAGATGTTGTATTGCACTTTAAATTATATGACCTACTGCCAATGTACAATAGAACAAAACCACATCCTGGAACTAAAGTATTCCTTACCAAAGAAAGTCCAACAAAGTATAAACAAATAAGGAATATACTGTAGGTACTAAAACTCTTGTTTAATAAAACGCAAAGCTTTCAAGCAACAGCTATTTCTCAATGTATACTTTGTTGACCTACTACCAATGTGTGACCAGATGTGTACTGCACTTTAAATGATATAGCCTACTGCCAATATGTGACCAGATGTGATACTGCACTTTAAATGATATAGCCTACTGCCAATATGTGACCAGATGTGATACTGCACTTTAAATGATATAGCCTACTGCCAATATGTGACCAGATGTGATACTGCACTTTAAATGATATAGCCTACTACCAATGTGTGACCAGATGTGTACTGCACTTTAAATGATATAGCCTACTACCAATGTGTGACCAGATGTGTACTGCACTTTAAATGATATAGCCTACTGCCAATATGTGACCAGATGTGATACTGCACTTTAAATGATATAGCCTACTGCCAATATGTGACCAGATGTGATACTGCACTTTAAATGATATAGCCTACTGCCAATATGTGACCAGATGTGATACTGCACTTTAAATGATATAGCCTACTACCAATGTGTGACCAGATGTGTACTGCACTTTAAATGATATAGCCTACTGCCAATATGTGACCAGATGTGATACTGCACTTTAAATGATATAGCCTACTACCAATGTGTGACCAGATGTGTACTGCACTTTAAATGATATAGCCTACTGCCAATATGTGACCAGATGTGATACTGCACTTTCTTACCTAACAAGGAAGACCCTTATTTTCTAAAGTGTGTTAACTGGGTGTTCTTTTTATGCCTTGTCTGACAGCATACATGCATATGTTAACAAAATCAGTAAATAAAAATGAACTTATTTGAGACCTTCTCATGTTTGATTATAACTATGTTGACAATATCTAGCTTATTTTGCTGGCTGGCAGTTATCACACAGGATTAAGAGTCTGAGCTGTGAATGAGCCACAAACAGAGCCAGATGTAGTTAGCACTAGGCAACCTAAGCAGTTGCCTAGGGCCTGCTGGCTTGGGTGGGCACACTGCCCAGGGGGCTGCTAAACTAACATTTATTCTTTAAGAACACACTCAGTATATGCAGCATACTATAGATGCACACCTACAGTAGCATCTGTGAGTACATTTAACATTGCATGGGATTTTTATGGAGATGTGTGTGTGTGTGTGTGTGTGTGTGTGTGTGTGTGTGTGTGTGTGTGTGTGTGTGTGTGTGTGTGTGTGTGTGTGTGTAAAATACCCCCTTATGTTAGGTTGGTTAACATATTCAAACTCAAACCCTGTACCTTGATTATAGGAGACTATAGCCTGAATCCTCTGCACCAAATGCCAAACTGTCAGCAGCAGGCACATTTTCAAGGACTGCTGAGTTCAGTGCATTTTCAAAAAATGTTGAGTTGCAGTACATTTTAAAGGAGTGTTGAGTTTCTGTCCATTTTCAAAGAAAGAGATGTTTACTGTTGCTTATGACAAGTTGGTTTTCAATGTCTTGTTTTGTTTAGCAAATTGCCATAATCTTTTTATTCTAGCAAATTAGAAAGCAGTGTTAGTAGCACAACAGGTAGCTTACTTGTCTTTGGTGCAGAAGACTGTGTGTTCTAGTCTCAAAGCATGTAGATGGAGTGCTAATATTACAGTGCTCTTTAAGGGGGAAGGTGTTGCACTCTTGAGTGTGCTCTCCTTTGAATGAGATGGCAAGTAACTATCAACCTGTGGCCGGTTTGCCAGCTGTTTCCTATTGCAATATTAGCAGCTTACCACATTTTTTTAATGTAACATGGGCAATTTATTCTTCAACGGCAGCAGGCACAGAATTTGTACCCTGAACACTGACATGTGTAGTTCTTTGCCAGCAGCAACCTTTTTATTAGTTACAGATGTCTTTAATGTGGAATTATTGAGATAACTCTTACTTCTGCAGAGATCGTATATATTGACTGATACTGATGAGTAGTAATTATAGACATTTGTGTGGTCTTTTGTGGCTGAAATGTTTTGTAATGGGTAGTTTTGCCATTATTAGTTCATACGTTTTGTTTCATTGCTTACTGGAAAAATGTTCAAACCTACACATTTAAAACACACTCAAGTGGTGCTGTATTATACAACGATTATAATTTAATACAATCAGGATGGTGCATGAAAGAACAAATACATGTATCCATGGTCCTAAAAATGTGTGTAAAGAGCCTAAGGTTTGAAAACAGCACAAAGGTAAACTTAATCCACCACTGGCCAGATGCATTTTCTTTGAATGCAGGTTTCAATGCCTTTTCAATGAATGTGAGTCATAAGAGCAGAGAAACTTACTGTTCAAGAGAAGTCTGTTTTCATTGTGAGACTGTATTGTTTTATTTAACAAATGGGTATCAGTGTCTGTGCCATAAAATTTGAAATGAAAGTTTTAGATATCTCTAATCATTGTAGAAGTAAATAGCAAAATAGTATGCACACCAACAGGTTGGAACAGCGTTTATGGTAATTGGGGAGAAATAACCAAGTAAATGGACACTGGAATGGCTGGGGGGGTCTAATCCATTATCCTGCCTAGGGCCTCATTTGACCACGATCCGACTCTGGCCACAAGGGTTCATGGTTTGATTAATTTTACCTCTAACTTACTGTCAAAGTCAGTAAAACAGACAGTGCTCCTGGGCTGCAACTTGTACCCAGAAAAAGAAAATAATGTAAGTGGGCTTATTTGGTTAACAACTGTATAAAATAACAGGAGTAAGAGCATGCTAAATTATTTATAAATTCATACACCTGAATAATCCTGCATTCATCCCTGTAAATGCATAAATACATTGTTGACAGGGTCAGATCTTTGTATGATTCAAATCTGAAGGATGCTCACCTTGAATCACTACACAAGCCCAATTAACAAATATTAAACAATGAATTCACATCTGAAAGATGCTCACCTTGAATCACTACACAAGCCCAATTAACAAATATTAAACAATGAATTCACATCTGAAAGATGCTCACCTCGAATCACTACACAAGCCCAATTAACAAATATTAAACAATGAATTCACATCTGAAAGATGCTCACCTTGAATCACTACACAAGCCCAATTAACAAATATTAAACAATGAATTCACATCTGAAAGATGCTCACCTTGAATCGCTACACAAGCCCAATTAACAAATATTAAACAATGAATTCACATCTGAAAGATGCTCACCTTGAATCACTACACAAGCCCAATTAACAAATATTAAACAATGAATTCACATCTGAAAGATGCTCACCTTGAATCACTACACAAGCCCAATTAACAAATATTAAACAATGAATTCACATCTGAAAGATGCTCACCTTGAATCACTACACAAGCCCAATTAACAAATATTAAACAATGAATTCACATCTGAAAGATGCTTACCTTGAATCACTACACAAACCCAATTAACAAATATTAAACAATGAAACGAGTAAGTGCAATTTTCTGTCCAACTCTTTCTGCAATAACGTCTAACTTTATCCATTATTAAATATTTCATACAGGGTGCCTTCAGGTTAATTTTTCAGCTGTGCAATTAAATCTGTTTCAAATAAATGAATAATACTATATCTCTTTCTTTTTCGGATTTATTTTTCTTCAGGCAAACATGAACAAATCACGAATTGACAGTGCAAATCAGAGAGCAAACAGGATCCTTGGGAATAAACCAAACAAGACCTTGGTGTTATAAATCATCATTTGACTTGCGGATTAAGTGAAGAGAATGTCACAGACTCTCAGTCCATCCATCTACATATCTGTCTTACTTTGTATCCTTGACAATCATGGGGAATCCTGTACAAGTACTATGATGTTCAGGGTTGGGAGTACTTATACTAATGTTACAGATGTCTCTTCATGGTGCAGTGGTTGCTGCTTCTGAGCACATTTTTTATACCTTGAAATATTTGGATATTCTAGATTAAATAAACATGTTTAAATAAAAATAAATGTAATATGATGCAAGATTTCAAAGTGAATATAATGCAAACATTCTTCATGGTAGCCCAATGGCAGTGAGAGTGGCTATCTACTCATGTCACTGTTACTGTGGGCTTAAATGGAGTGCAGCAGAGAACTATATAAAGAAACAGTGATTGTCAGCACATTTTATTTGGGGTTAGAGAATGTGGGAGATTCAAAACTCTGGAATAGTAGCACCTTGTAAAGAGTGCGGGCATCATCTTAACCTGCAAACAAGTAAGATAAGTAGGTGCTTGTGCAATGAGCAGGTTCATGGAGACGTCCAAACAGACGTGTTTTAGGACATTGCAGAATCTCAATGGTGCTCTGCATTGTGAGGGAACAACATTCTGCTGTCATACTCTTACCCTTGGCAAGAAAACAGATGGGCAATGAGTTGGTGAGCAGCCTGAAACCAACAAGGCTGTGGACCAGAAGATATAGTCTGCATTTTATAAGAGGACATCCATTCCAAGAGCTCCATAAACTACATGAAACCTTTTCAAACTAAAATATAATACACAGTAGGCTATGATGTATTATAAGATACTGGAATACCCTAGATGCATTATAGGGTACAAAGGCATGAGTAAGAAATCTTAAAACATGAAGATATGATGATATAGCACATATACACCAGATTGCTGTATATTTGTGCTTTGTAAATGGCCCTGGCCTTTTAGCTTCTGTTACAAGTGTAAAAAAGTGAATGCATCAAGGATAAGAATCCTGGAGCTGCATTCACCAAAATAAATAAATAAATAAATAAAGTTTTCCAAAAAAAAAAACACTTTTTAAAATTGTTTTTGCATAGGGGGAAACCCCCATTCATCCCCCACACCCACCTGGACTTGTATATGCCAACTCTGTGGTTGCACTAACTCAAAGAATGGGAAAATTCCCACAAGATGGGCATCTCTGCTGGCACAACTCACTGATGGAGGAGCTCCGCTTATCAACAGGTTAAAGCTTGGGACAATGAAGCTCAAGCGTTCAGTCTTCATCCACCAGTAGGGTAATGGGCTTTTTAAATAGTAGCAATGTTTGCTAATTAACTTTTAAACTAATAAGATTTTATCAAGGTTATTAAAGTGACAATTGCTTGAGACAGTAAGCTTTTGTGACTAATCTCCATCTTGTAAATAAGTACTGATGCAAAGCAGGGTGTGCTGCATCATAAGATATCTCTCTACACGTGATGTAAGACTAATGGTCCATAATGTATGTCATCTGCCAACCAGCAAGTCATTTGTTTCAAGATTTCACATTTACTGCATTATGCTTTTGCAAACACAACATTCAGTAGGTTTTATTTCTGAATATTGTTCTTCATTTCCTCCATTAAGACTTTTGTAACGCCACATCTAAATACTGTAACAGCAATGGTAAAGTCCTGCGATACAGCAAAAATAAATCAGAAAGTCAAATAACCTTGGGATGTATAACATTCAACAGCAAATAACAATCAGCTACTGAAAAGGCTCTAGCAATATAACTGTCACTGAGTAAAACCAAAGTGTATCAGAGTAAAATTTGGGGACCTCATGTCATTTCCATTCCTGGCTTCAACGTTCATGGAGCACAACGGAAAACCTGAAGTGGTTCATGCGGATGTCATTTTACTGAGATGCATAATTATTCCCAGGTACCAGCAGTGTCATTCTCTGATTGTTTCAAGTCTGAAAAGTGAGAGTTGAATTATTTTGCTTTTTCAGTATGCATAAGTATGTTTGATACAGCTGCATCTGTGGAACTGTTTACTGAAGTACATCATTATTTTTAGATGTGATGCAAATATTAATCCTTTGCAATTTCCCTTTTAAAGAAGTCCTGCTCAATATTTTTAAAATGTCTGCAAAATAAAAGTATTCTTCAACCATGTATTCCATTTCTTTACTTTTGTTCGTTCTTCCTTCCTTATTTCTTAAGCAGCCTAATCCATTCCAAAGAGAGGTCTGTTGAGGCCATCACCCTTTGGGTACACTAATTAAAGCATTTAGTCTTATAGACTGGATTTCATAAAAATACTATGAAGTTGGTGCCACATGCTAACCAGCTACTCTCGAATGCGTTCTGCATAAGTCCAAAACACAAGCAACAACCTGATTGAAAATTTCAGATTTTGTTGACTAAAACTCCATTGCAGTTCAGAGATCAAACATGTTAACTGCTGATAAAAATGGTGCAATGGCACATTTTGGAAATAATGCCTTCCCCCATCTCTTTTAAAAGGATGTGCAATTCCTGATTATTTTATTCATTGACAGGAAAAGCATATGAACAACTCTTTGCCTATGTTAAGTCTGATTTTCCAAAACTGAGCAGGTTATCCTGAAACTGTCTGTATTGTGTTTAATAGATAGCACTTTGTACAGCATTTTTAAAGACAAGAATACATTGCACTGCTTTTGTTGAACTTTTGATTTTTATGCACTTGTTCAATGTCAGCCTACTTAAATTTAAGAATAAATAAATACATACATATTTCAAAAACTAATTTTGCTAGTTATATGCACAAATGTGGTTTCTCTAATATCTCTGCTGCTGTGTGATTTACTACCTCTGAGAACAGTATCAGCATCACAACGTAATTATCAAATAAGGACATGAAACAGAATATGGTCAAAAATGTGTGAAACCTTATGTTCACAAAGTACATGTGAGATGTTCTCAGTGGGTTGGAATGTTTTCAAATGAAACTATACAACAGTACTAGCACAGTATAAGTGGATTCTTGTTTTTTATGGTTTAGTTTCAGACATTTATCTGACACAATAGGCCTGATTCCAAAAGATTGGGGAAATTCTGCGGAATGCGTCAGGCTCAGTGAAACATCTCCACTAAGCAATGTAATGCATTAATGAGATATAGCTCACAATTACTATATAAGCATACCACAGCTGCTGAGAAGCAAAGAAATTAATAGAACTAAATTAAATCAATTTCTACTGATATAGCAAGCGATGTTAGTATATGTCAATAACGTGAAGAAAATTAAGGATAGAGTTTTGTATACTGGTGTAATTTTGTGAACATAAGAAAAAAACAAATTGCCAGTGATGTAGCATAAAACTCCACTTCACCAGACACTTCACCAGAATCACATAAGGATTGGGGAGTGGGATGTATTGGGAGGGGGCACACATAAAGCACACACCCAAAGTATTGGAGAGAGGACAGTAGAAATCGGGTGACGGTAAAGAAGAGAGACACACATGACTGAAGATGAGAAAGGAAGGAAAGAGTGCCATGGGTATGTTTTTTATTTTTTTCTTTTCTTGAATAATTCACTGTTTTATTTTTTAAGAAAATAAGGCTAATGTGTTATTGGAAAAATGGAAGAGGATAAATGGAAATGTATAACAGAAAGAAAAACCTTATGTGCAGCGCAAAAGGAAGAAGCCATCCCACAAATCCACCATGGTTCCATGCTTAGTTGAAAAAGTAAACAGAAGGAAATCCAAGTTGAACACACCACAATAGTTTATTTAAAACCTAAGATGAAGTAAAAGTTACTAAGTGCTTTCATCCCCGAAGAATCACAGAACTTTATCAGAGTAACATTGTAACATAATGTTATCATTTTTAAACCAAAAAGCCTGTGAAAGTTACATTGTTGCTATATGACCATCCTACTTAAAGCTACAACAAATATTATTCCATACTAGTTGAATAAGCACTTACGAAATCATAAAACTTAAAAAAATATATTAAAAACATTTCAGTTTATACAGATGTATAATCCACCTCCAAAATTCTTTTTTTTATTTTTTATCTAAATCATTTCCCCTTTTCTTGTTAACTTTGAAAAATGGTAAATACATCATAACGGTACTTATTAAAAAAAAAAAAAAAAAAACAAGACTGGTTCCAAGAATTAGTTGTCAAAGTGTACAATGTCAGGGTGCTTAGGAATTGATAGTTTAAAGCCTTCAGCTTTAAAAAAAACATCTTTTTATTTATCTGACATTTGTTAACCGGGTTAGTCCGATTGGGTAGAGACCCCTTTTCAGTGGAGACCTGAGGAGAAAAGCTCCACAGCAAAGAAAAGACAGAAAACAAAGTGTACTGTGCATAATATAATTTTGCCAAAAGTAAGACAGATAGAAAGCTGCATAATGAGGGTGTATACAAATGCAGGAGGAAATATTATGATACAAGCACTTATATTGCAACAAGGAAGATAGCTGTAGTGAGAGGTTGAGTGTAGAGTAGCAACAGGAGAGAAATCACTGGTAGTATGTAGGGGAAAAACCAACTTAGGTAGGAAGTAGGCAACAGACTAGGATAACAGAGGCAGATGGAACAACAGTCCAAATAAGTATAGTCTAATCAGATTTTATAGATGTTGCAGCTTAGAAAGCGGGGAGGAGTAGACAGAAATTATAGCTGACTGGAAAATAATTTATGTTGGGTCATTGCAAGGGCATGACCAAGTCTTGCTGTAGGTATCTTTTAGTGTTATTTTGAAGGAGCTGGAGTTACAAAGATAGATCTGACATGTAGTGGTAATTTGTTCCACGCATTTGTGATGGAGTAGCTGTAGAGAAGTTTCTCAATATTTGTGTTAAGCTTATAAACTTGCAATAGGTTCTGTTGAGACATACAGAGACCACAGATGGGAGTATAAGACTGGATGAGAGTAGAGAGAAGGGGCAGAAAGATGGATCATGTAAGACTGAATGAGCTGTAAGAAGCTGGGGTAGTAGAACTTGATGCTGAAATTCAAGCCTTTGCAGGTTTTTAGGGATATACAGTAATGAGTGTGATAGGGTAAATTAGAGGCAAATCTTGCAATTTTGTTATAGGCAAGTTCTAGTTTAGTCAGGAGATTGGATTGGAGGCTTGCAAGTATGGGAGCTGCATAGAGTAATGTGGGGATAGGAAGGCTTGAACAAGGGAGAGTCTGGAGGATTGAGTGAGGTGTTTTCTATGTCTGTATAGGAGTCTAGGTTTTTGATGAGTCTTTTTGATGCATTGCTGAGTATGAAGATTGAACTTTAAGTGGTCGTCGATAGTGATCCTGAGGAGTTTTGTGTGAGGTTCAGTGGAGATGGTAGTGTTGTCCAATGAGAAGACAGGGAAGGTAGTTTCATGATGTTGGAGAGTTGTAGGGAGAAATAGGAGATGTTTAGTCTTCTTAGGGTTCTGTACCAGCTGATTAGAAGTAAACCATCTTTCGACTGAGTGAATGGACTGTTGGGTAAGGGTATGAAGTTGAGTAATGCTGTCAGAGCAGTAAATAATTGTGGAATCCTCAGCATATTGAGTAACAGTAGAGAGTTGGCAGGAGGCGTGAAGATCATTAATACAGATATTAAAAAGTAGGGGTCCAAGGATGGAGCCTTGGAGCACCCCCGTTCGAACAGGAAGGAAGAGAAAGAAGCTAGAGTGCCATTTTACAGCCTGGAATCTGTTAGGTAGGGAGCTGGAGAACCAAGATACTGAAGAGTTAGACAAGCTTAATGAGGCTAGTTTGGAAAGTAGTAGTCTGTGGGAAACAGTGTTGAAGGCTTTGGATAGATTGAGAAACAGGCAGCCAACTTATTGTCATGGGATAGTGCAATGGTATTTATGAAGGATATAAGAGCAGTGGCGGTACTGTGTTTTGGGTGGAAGCCATGCTGAGAGGGGATAAGAAGTTTTTCTTGGAGGAGGAAATTAAGGAGTGGTTTGTGGATATACTTTTCTCATATTTTACACAGGGGTGATAGGATAACAACTGGTTGAAATTAGAGGAATAATTTGCACTACCATCTTTATGAAGGGGTATGACATAGAATTTTTTCCAGATAGTAGGCACAGTGTTTTCCTGAATGGATCTATTGAGTAGCATGGAGATGGGGAAAGCAATAGAGTTGGCAGCTCTTTTTAGGAATTGAGGAGGTAAGTTATTCACTGATGGAGAACAAGTATTAAGTTTAGAGAGAAGGGACTTTATATAGGTTATTGAGACAGGCTTGAGAGAAAAGCTGGTACACTGGGTAGAAGTAGGGGGTGTAGGGTCACTAATGTTGTCATTTTATGTCAGGATGCAGAGGGAGTCAATGAAGAAGTTATTTAGTAAAGTAGCAGCGTCTGCCGGAGAGCTATTGGGGCAGGGATTGGGGGAAGATGGGCACCCAGGATGTAATAGTCTGTTTACAGATTGCCAGAATTTTTGGAGGCTGGAGTGTGGGCTATCAAGTGGCTTCTAGAAAAAGTTTTGTTTATCAAGGTAACCTTTTTTGGGTTAAGTTCTGGAGCTCTTTGTAGGTTTGAAGATCAGTGGAGGATTTGCTTCCATTTTTTTCCATGCTCTATTTCTCTTATTTATAATTGTTCAGGTGGCTTGTGTCAGCCAGGGGGCAAAATGAGATTTGATCCTTAGATTCCTAATTGGGGCCAGGGAGTTAAGTGTTTCTAGAAAGATGTTCAAAGATAGGACTGCCTCCTCTAGTGGGAGATTGGAGAGGAAGGACCAGTCAGTTGAGGAGACCAGATGATTGAAAGTATCATGGTTAAAGCTGGAGAGTTTTCAACAGTCTTTGTAACGTTGGGGTTTATAAAGCTAGGGGAATGTCTAATAATCAAAGTGAGATGATGGTCACTAAGGACATCAGGCAAGGTAGAAGGGTTATGATAATGACTAGGGTTGGAGGTTAGGACCCAGTAGAGAATGTTATCTGAGTTGGTGTACTTGTTTAAGTGAGTTGGGTTAGTGATTAGCTGGGAGAATCCAAAGAGATTTAGGGAGCAGTGTGGGTTGTCAGTATCAAGGACATTCCAATCAATGGTAACATCACCCATGATAATGGTTTCATGAGAGATATTTTGAGAGATCCAAGAGAGAAGGTTTTCCAGGATAGGGATGTTATTACCTGGGGGGATATAGATGGGGACTATAGCACGCTTCGTATGTGTATTTATTTGACAGTTACCTATGAGTATTTCAGCTGGGTGAAAATCTGAGGTGGTAATTGAGAGAGGGTGAAGGGTGAGTTGATTAGAGTAGAGAATAGCAACACCCCCATGTTTCTTTTTAAAGCTATCCTGATGGAGGATGTTATAGCCTGGTGGAAGTATTTCAGTGCTGGATATATGAGGTTTAAGCCAGGTTTCAGAGAGGCATAGAATATCAGGGGTATGTATGCACAAGCAGGCATGGAAGAGAGAGACTTTGTTTGACACACTTTTGATAGTCATAGATAGTAATGACAGGTTATGAAGGAAATTCCTTTGTTTAAATCATAGGGACCAGTGGCATTAGGTTTTATTTTCTACACTGATTCTTTGCATTCAACTTTTTTTTTCCATGGTCCCCCTCTGAAGTCTACCTTAATAACATCAATAACAAAAAAAACTAAAGGAGTGATCCTCATTGATTTGAATGTGTTTCCATAAACTATTCCTAGAGTTTTGCTTCTTCATATCTCTTAAATGTTCATAAATTCCATCTTTCTGTGCCCTCTCCATTTTGCCAGTATAAAAACAAGGGCACTGTGAACATAGGGTAATCTATACAACTTTTTCCTGTCTTACAGTTGCATCTCCTAGGACATACAATTCTCCAAAACCAGTCCCCATGGTTTAAACAAAGGAGTTTCCATCTCATGTATTTTTTTTAAAGCTGAAGGCTTTAAACTATCAATTCCCAAGCACCCGACCTTGAACACTTTGACAACTAATTATTGGAACCAATCTTGTTTTTTTTAATTTGTATAGTTATGATGTATTTACCATGTTTTAAAGGAAAGGAAAATTATTTAGATAAAAAATAAAAAAATGAATTCTAGAGGTGGATTATACATCTGTATAAACTGAGATGTTCTTAATATTGTTTTTTAAAGTTTTATGATTTCATAAGTGCTTATTCAACTAATATGGCATGATATGTGTTGTAGCTTTAAGTAGGATAGCCCGATAGCAACAATGTAACTTTTGCTGGCTTTTTGGTTTAAAAATGGTAATGTAATGTTACAATATCACTCTGATAATGTCCCATGATTCTCCAGGGATGAAAGGGCTTAGCAAATTTTATTTCATTTTAGGTTTTAAGTAAACTGTTATGGTGTGTTTAACTTGGATTTCCTTCCATGTACTTTATCCAACTAAGCGTAGAACTGTGGTGAATTTGTGGGGATGCTTCTTTCTTTTGATCCACACATATGGTTCTTGATTTTTGGACCACAATCATTAGATATAATAGAAAGGACACTACATAACAGACACATGATGATCCCATACAAAAGGAGCAGGATGTGGGACATAGACAATAAGCATACAGACAGCACAGGAAGAGTCATGGGAAGTTAAAAAAACATGACAGGGATGCAGTCTAACCATAGTCTACCATGCAAAAATACATAACATGATGCACCAATGCACACAACAGCATTACTGTGATGTTTTCACCTGTGTTATCTCTATACAAATGGGATCACAAATGACTGTATGCATGGGATAGATAGCAATACCTGTACAAAAAGGCAACAGCACAGACACATATATCTGTAACAACTGCCTTGACTGGCAGCTCTAGAAATATCCACAAATAGCACAGTAATCTGCAGGTCACAGAGATCAACACAAATGTAGGATCACAGATGCAGTAATCAGGGTAGAACCACCAACCACACTGGCGGGAAAAAAAATCTGTCCACCAAGCCACAAAGAATGCTTAGATTTCACAAGAGAAATTGCTGTTGTCCTCTCCAGTTTAGAGCAAAATGTTCCTGCAGCATAGAAGAGGTTTACCAGCCTAGGGACAGCAAACAACTCAAGCATGTTTCTGAAATGAGGACAAGTCTGCCATTTGTGAATAACTGTTATGCATGTGGGGTGCACAGCATGCTCATTCCTGATTTGCTACAACCACTTGTTGAATTGTAGCATATGTAATGGTACATCTCTGTGCATCATGTGTATGCTGATGTGGGCGCATATTGGCCACAGCAACATTATGATTCACACATAGCATCACAAAATCAGGGCTATATACAGTACATCAAAGCCAAATTAAATCACGTAACCCCAGTGCAGGAAACACATTGGGAGAATTTACATGTGGGTCAACATTATGTCTGCGGGGTGCTAGTGTCAGCTACTTATGGACATGCAAACTGTCCCTACAGCACAGTACTGTTGCAGGTCAGGGCACTGTCACAAAGGTATGCAGATACACATCATAACAAAAATATACATATACCATACATATTTGCATCATACGGGCAAAAATGTGGATGTTGGAATTACACTGGTCATTTACAGACCTCTCATATAATACACAACTGCAATTGTGAAGCATGCTTACAGGGACTAAGGAGAACTCAAATGTCTGTAGTTAAGTATCATACATGCATGTGTCCAGTAACACAGCACAGAGTAAAATCATTGAGGACAATCAGTTTAGTAGTAGTACCTATGCTGCAGAAAATGGTAAATCTCTGTTAAATTCTTATGTTACCACAACTAAGGCATACACAATACAACCCATACCAGGACCATAGGTGCATCCACAAATCAAAAATAGTACTGGATAATCTGTATGTACTGTCATGCAAACCCTGGAAAACAGATGCCAGAACTGAAAAATAGAGCCAAAAAATGATGCATATGTTTGGCAAGGGGAATATACAAATGTGTGTACAGATAAAAAATCTCTTTATAGTGTGGATGAACATACATGTACAATACACACATAGCAAACCATGGCCACAGAGAAATATGCAGCATAGTACCACAGCCCAATAACACACAGTCATGTGTATCTGACATGCACCTGTAATGTGGCACACATCAGTGTGACTGAATTCCTGGAAATGTAGATAATGTAAGTCACGGGAAAGTATGCCACATACACATGTGATGTCAAACATAGGAAACAGAGAGGCATGCGAAGAGTGGCACATCAGTTGCATATACAGGGTGCATGTCTCCTGTGGTACAAAAACTACCAGACCATTGACCTCACCTCATGATGTGTGTGATAGTGCCCAGAGAAGCTCAGTGCAGGTAAGAGAAGTTAAAAAAAAAAAAAAAACAAGTGATGCATTGTCATTAGCTGAGGTGCACATTCAGTTATCGCACTACTACATGAAAAGGAAATGTGTGCATAGTGAATGCTTTGAGGAAAGTTACACACATGCCACACTCTAACAGTAGTGCAACTCCACAGCTACACACACTATATCAATATAGCAGGAATGTGAACACAAGCAACAGTCAAGTGAGACAGTACTTAGATGTAGTCAACCATGACCATAGGGAATGCAAATGCAAATAACAACATGTGGCATACAAAGGTGTTAGTACTGTACTCCCATAGGTGTCAGTGGGAAGGACCACTAATGTTTGGCACACTCTCAGTGGAGAAGAATGCATCTTATGAGTCTGTGAAGGGTAAGGTAATATGTTATGACTGTGAAAGACAATGCATTATTTCAGCAGACAACTGTTATTGGCACACGAGCGACAATGTGAAATGTGCTGCATACACGAAGGGTTTGGCTTGTTACAAAAAGCATCTGGCATATAAGGTAACATTTTATCTGATGTCAGTCTTCACTCAATCTTTGACTGCGGGCTCAGTTCCGAGCTTCGAAACCTACTTGGCCATTTACTTCAGCTCACACCCTCCAAACTCTCAAGTTAGGCTCTACCCACAACACTCCTCTGTAAATTACCTCAGATTTAGTTTGCCACCTTGTGTGTCAGATGCATTTCTAATGCTCTCAAGCTTTGGCTATATTTCAGTAACTTTTTTTCTTAAAAATGTTCCTTTAAGTCTCTCTCTAAGGCTATTTACCTTATTAGCATAATTACTTTTTTATCCACTCCTCTCCTTTCTTCTCTACAGTCAGTGTGTGTGTGAGTGTCCTTGTTATTTATTTATTTCTACTGTTCGCAGTTCTGTCAAAGTACCATTGTTGGTACTCCTTCCTTTTTCTCCTTTGTTACCTTTCAAGGTATTCTCAAATACCATAGTTGGTATTTCTTCCTTTAATCTTTTCTGTTAAAAAAAGGGGGGGGGGGCTTTCTTCTTTCATTATATAACTGTGTGCATGGCTAGTATGGAAGGAAAAGTAGATTCACCAGCTAAATCTAAGAGCACGTCAGGTTTTAAGAGGTGTGGGAAGTGTCAGGACAAAATGCCTAACTCAGAGGCACATACTTTGTGTGTATTTTCTAGGAAAAGTCCATTTGCAAGAGAGATGCTTGATTTGCCACAGTTTTGCTATGAGAAGTCTCACAGAACATAAAAACCAATTTGTTTTAAGAGGACTTCTAAAATCAGACTTTGATAAGGCCATTTATGGGTTAAAAACTGAAGCCAGTTTGTCTTCAGCCTCCTCTAGGAAATGTCCTTCTTTGATTGTTTTGGAACTCACAAAGAAGGCACAAAAACATTCCTCAGTGCTGACCACTTCCTCAACACTAAAATCAGGACATGGCGCCGAACTTCTTCAAGTGTTGGAGTCAACATTGGCCTCCTCAACTCCGTCGGCACCAGACAAACAAAAATTAATCTCGATACCTAGATCTAGGTACTCTCCATCTGTTGACCCTCATATAGACAAACCACCTAGCACCTTCCTCAATTTCTGACCTCCCAGGTCTCCATCTACAGCATTGGTTCGATCCACTAAAAGTTTCTTTGAGGCTAACATCATGAGACTGGTGGATCAATTCCTAGTGTTGAGAGGATTGAGTTCAGTTCCTAGCCAACCCACTGTCAGAACCTCTTCTTCTATGACACAGCCATTTCCAACTCCTATCAAGACTTTGGAGCCCTCAGTTCTAACACTCCTGGCACCAACTGTCTCGGTTCCTGTAGCAACTTCTTGTCCAGCACCAAGAGCTATCTTGAGTTCCTCCAGCCCTCTGGCACAGGAGGTCTCCCAGGGTTGATCTTTTCTGGAAAGACTCGAGGTGCATGAATTGGTTTCCTTAACTTCTGAGCCATTCATGTCCCTTGGTGCTTCAGCCTTTGCCGAATCCACGCAGGCTTCTGTTTTGGGGGTCACCTCCTTGGTGTGGGGCGTGACCTCAGTTCCGAAGGCGTCAGTTTCAGTTCTGGGCTTCCATCCATCTATGGCAGGGTTGGCCTTCCGAATCATGGAGAAGGCTTTGTCCATTGGGGACTCACAGTTTTTGCCATCCCTGTCGGGACAAATTTCCACACCTCCTCAACCTGAGCTGCCATCCATCTCATCCCTAGGACAGGGGGCACAAAAGTCCCAGAAAAGACCCACTTTGGTGGTTTCTTCTTCGGACATTTCCCTGAATCATCCCCCCGAGGAAGTACCTGCCAAGAAAAAGTGCAAGAGGAAGCACTTAGACTACCTGGAGGAGTCTTTCAATGAAAATACCAATTTTGATGAAGGGGAAGGTTCCCCCAGGTCACCCCCTGATGATGTTTCCTTCAAGGACATCCTAGAAATCCTAAAACAGAGGGGTGGCTGGTCTTCCATCTAACCTTCCTCGGAGGAGTTGGTATACCTGGAGGCTTTTCTTGCCCAGCCCTCTACTTCTTGAATGTCTCCACATGCTGATGATCTTATTAAAGTGATCATTCAGCAGGCATTGAAAATGTCCAACTTCATTGAGCCAGTTTCAAGAGGCCTGATTGAATCCTCTCAGCCCTTAAGGACGAGCAACATTGGTCCAAAGGTATACCCGTTGATGCCATGGTGATAGTGGCAGCCATGAAAAAGGAACTTGCTAAAGAAAGTCTGACTATCCATCCTCCTAACAAGACATCTAGGACTTTGGATAGGTTTGGGAAATGCATTTATGCTTCAATGACCTTTGTTCTCAGGTCCTTGAATTATATGGTGCACTTTACAAGGTTACAGAGAGATATGATCAAGGAGTTATTGGATACCCTCACAGGAACAGTGGCTGAAGGGGTATGGGACAAAGTTACCTCTCAGCTAGCAACCATTTATGTGATTTGTAACTCATTCATGAGGCTGATTGCCCACACAGCTGAAGGGATGACTAGATCAGCAGGTTCAGGCATAGCCAATAGAAGCCACTCCTGGATAGGCTTGTGTGACTTTGTGGAAAGATGTAAAGTGTCACTTGTCAATGCTCAGTTTGCTGGATCTACCCTTTTTGGTCCCAAGGTAAAAGACACACTAGCCAGATGTGAAAAAGATGGCAAGACCCTTTCTGCTGTAGGCATACATTTCTCCACTCCTCAGTGGCCTTACTCTAGGAACCAGAGAAGTGCGAGACTATGGTTTAAAAAAATCCAAAGGGCCTTTTCAGGATTCACACAGCAAAGATTTTCCCCAGGGTAGAGGGGGAAGTAATGGAAAATGCTGCCCTAGAGGCAGAAGTGGACTGCCAAACCAGGGGTCCAGAGAGTCTTTCTTTGGTACTTCCTATCAGCATACCTGAACGAGAGCCTGATTGCCTTCCTCTGGAGGCAGTCGAGGCGACTTTCTCTGCACCAATCTGCCTGGCAACTATTAACTGCAGACAAGTGAGTGCAAAGAATAATATCCAGAGGTTATGAAATCCCACTTTCATTACCCCCAATAACCCAGAAAAAACTCCCGGATGTCCCAACAGTCACAGGGACGCAGCAGTCCTAGAAATTCAACTGCTCGACAAAAGAGTCATTCAGAAAGTCCCACCAGACCAAACAGGATCTGGGTTTTACTCAAGGTTCTTTTTAGTGCCCAAAAAACAGGGGACTGGAGACCCATCTTGGATCTCAGCCAGTTCAACAAGGTAGTTCAGCGAACCAAATTCCAGATGGTCTCAGTACAGTCGATACTTCTGTTCTTAGAAAAAGATGATTGGATGTGCTCTCTAGACCTCCAGGACAAGTATTACCACATAAAAATTAACAAATGCTCCAGGAGGTTCCTGCACTTCCAGCTGGGAACCTGTCATTTCCAATTCAGAGATCTGCCCTTTGGACTCACCACAGCCCCCAGGGTGTTCACCAAATACATGGCAGTGGTTGCAGCTCATCTCAGGTTGCAGGGCTTTCGAGTTTTTCCATACCTTGATGACTGGCTCCTCGCTGCTACCACTAAGTGTCAGTTAGAATGGGCAAGAGATTATACTCTGCACCTCTGTACATCTCTAGGTGTAACAATAAATTACAAAAAGTTAAGCTTACAACCATCTCAGCAGTTAGACTACATTGGAGCCGGCTTAGACACTATTACAGGAATTGTTTCTCTTCATCCAGAAAGACTACAATGCATCAAATCCCAAATCAGTCACGTTCTAAAAAACAAAAGAGCTCCAGCAAAATAAGTCTTAAAAGCATTAGGCTCACTGGCAGCAACAATAACACTTGCTCCCTTAGCAAGATATCACATGTGAATCCTGCAATGGTTACTTGCGTCCCAGTGGTCTCTGATGCACCAGCCAATGTCTTACCTAATCGTGGTTAGAAATCACTGCAAACAAGATCTTATGTAGTGGCTCCACTCTGATCAGATTCTTTTGGGATGACCTTTCATTCTTCCCCAACCCCAAGCCCCAGTAACTACAGATGCTTCCCAGATAGGGTGTGAGGGGGCATTATCTGAGAAGAACAGTCCAAGGCATGCGGTCCCAACTAGAGGCCAACTTGCACATCAGTTTTCTAGAGATGAGGGCAGTCCTGTTAGCACTGCAAGCATTCCAGGATGCCCTTCCTCTAGGGGCAGTAGCAATTCAAACAGACAACATGACGGTGGTCTGGTATATCAACAAATAAGGGGGAACCAAATCTTACCCATTGTGTTGAGAAGCCCTCAGAGTTTGGCAGTGGGTGATTTCTTCCAGCCACTTTCTCATAGCAACACACATTCTGGGGAGCTCCAAAATGTTAGTGGACAAGCTGAGCAGAACTATACTCATGCCTCACAAGTGGTCTCTCAATCCTATAGCAGCGAACAACATTTTTTGTCACTGGGGCCAACCTTACTGCAATCTTTTTGCCTCACCCTTGAACAAGTGCAGAAGTTACTTTGCCCTAATCCCCCTCCCCAGGGGAGTCACCCAGAGACACTTTCCTTCATGGTTGGCCCCCTGGTCTTCTCTATGCCTTTTCTCCACCTCCCCTGATATTGCAGTTTCGAAAGAAAGCCAAGAGGAGGGAAAACTCAATAATTCTAATTGCACCCTTCTGGCCTCGACAGGTTTGGCTTCCCTTCCTCTGGCCTCACCTTCTTCGGAAACCATGGATTCTGGACCCAGCTGCAGATTTGCTGCCTCATCTAGAAGGCATGGTTCACCCGAACCTCCAACATCTCAAGCACAGTGCGTGGCTTCTCCATTTCCCATGATTGCCAGGCATCCTTCCCTATTCTCTCCTGTCCGACAAATTATTGTAGCTTATCACAAACCTTCAACTAGGAAACTTTATCACAGTTAGTGGGAAGCATTTGTGAACTGTGCCCTTAACAACAAACTGGATCCTTATTTGAGCCCAGTTCATAAGGTTTTGGATTTCTTAGCTAACCTCTACCAATCTGGTTCCTCTGCATCAACAATTAAAGCTCATCTAATGGCAATCTCGAACTTTCATATGGGATTTGATGGCTCATCTCTAATGTCACACAAACTCTGAACAGCATTTTTAAAGAGGATCCTGAAGTTAAGACATCCATTTAAAGAGCCAATTCCTCAATGGGCTCTAACACTAGTCCTACAGTCCCTCACTTTATCTCCTTTTGTACCATCAGCAACTTGTGACTTAAAGTTTCTGTCTTGGAAAACTTTATTTTTGATGGCTACTCCATCTGCCAGAAGAGTATCTGAACTTCAGGCTTTATTCTGCAAACCTCCCTACTTAATATTTCTCAAGGATAGGGTTGCCCTTAGGACCAATCCATCTTTTTTACCAAAGGTAGTTTCAGAATCTAATATAAATCAGACACTTCAATTGCCGGTCTTCTTCCCTAATTTTACAAATAAAGCAGAGTATTTCCTTCATTTGCTAGATGTCCACAGACAACTATGTTTTTACCTTCACAGAACAAAGGATTTCAGAAATTCTGATCAATTATTTGTTGCATTTTCTTCTCTATCTTTAGGTAATCCAGTTTCAAAGGTTACTTTGGCAAAGTGGCTTAGAGACTGTATTACTTTTATCTGTCAGTCGAAAGGGCTTCAACTTCCACACCCAGTTAAATCCCATTCAACTAGAGCAGTGACAACTTCTGCAGTGTTTCATGCCAGAGCATCCCTGAACAATATTTCTGCAGCGCCCACTTGGTCTTCTCCACAAACCTTTATCGCTCATTACAAATTGGATCAGGTCTCAAGGAGATGGGCATCATTTGGTTCAATGGTGCTTAGCAATATTCTTCCGTGAGACCTCCTAAGATTAAAGTAGCTGGGGACTCTGTCCCACAGTCAAGGACTGAGTGAAGATTGACGACATCAGATAAAGAAGTTATGTCTTACCATAATGTTCCATCTGTGTTGTTGATCTTCACTAATCCTTGCCATTCCCCCCTTCCAGCCCGCATCCTGAGACTGTTAATGAATTGAATTCTCCCAAAACTGGCTTCATCATAGTGACGCATATTTATATACTTACTTCTTATCTGCCACTAATTTAGGCAAACTCGATCTGAGGTACTTTACAGAGGAGCATTATGGGTAGAGCCTAGCTTGAGAGTTTGGAGGGCGTGCGCTGAAGTAAACGGTCGAGTCGGTTCCAAGGCTCAGAACTGAGCCCACAGTGAAGGATTAGTGAAGATCAACATCACAAATGGAACATTATGGTAAGAAATAACTTCTTTATTTTTTATTAATTTATTTTACTTCTGTTTACTAAATTTGTGTAACTGGGTTTAGTCAAAAAATCTTTTTCAGCAGTGGTCTAACAAGAAAAGCTCCAACATAATATAAACATTTTTAAGCAAATATTCAATAATATACATAAACATACATTAAGCAATATACATTTACAATTACATATACACTTGATAATTAGATTACACGGATATGAATTAAAGGCAAAGTATAAAAATACCGATGTTTTAGTAGATGTTGAACACTGAACATTTAAAGAGGTCTATTGGTGGGTTTGACATATGATTAGTGCTTAGAAATTCAAAGAAATGGAGGTGAGGGAAAGAACTAAGTAGGGCGAAAATGTTAATATTGTATTTAGGAGGTGGGGTATAAAGCAGGTTCATATATATATATATATATATATATATATATATATATATATATATATATATATATATATATATATATATATATATATGGGTCCCCTTTACATGGTTGACATTTTCGACGTTTCAGAAAGACAAAAACCATATGGCCAAGACCATATGACCGACTTTTGAAATATCAACCATGCTGAACAGGCATCTCAGTACAGTGCAGAATGGAAAGATTTCCATCTTTTGCACTGTAGTGCGATCTCAGAGTTGGTATATCTAAGTTTTGGGGGGGTAGAGCCCCCCACAGGGGGTGCAGGGTTCTTGCCGCCCCCTGCTAGCAATGTTTAGGTTAGTGTTTGTTGTGTTTTTTCTTTTTTTTTACATGATCGACATTTCAAAAGTCAGTCATATGGTCTCGGCCATATGGTCTTCGGCTTTAGGTGTTGACCATGTAAAGTATATATATGTATATATATATATATATATATATATATATATATATATATATATATATATATCAATCTGGTAATATTACATACTGAACAAGAAAAAAGAACTCTATCAATGCCTCTTGATAATGAAGGCCAAAATACTAGTTCTCTTGTCCTTCTTTTAGTGGGTGACCATAATGCAAAATTCGAATACTGTATATTCTTGCTGTAAGGAAGCAGGGACAATAATTTTAGGACCTTTGAAAATAATGCTATCTTCCATCAACAATTCATCTCCGTAAGGAAAATACGATTGCACCTCAGGTGATACACTAGATTGCTTTGACGGCCATCTGACACTGATGTAGTGGTTAAGCTTTTGCGAAATTGGATCAGTCAAAGTGTGATCTCTCAACTCATCAAGTCTAGTGGTGGAAAAATTACGCTATGACATTAAATCAGTCAAAAGTTTCAGCAACAAGCTGTTCTGTTGTACTTCTAGGTGATTTGGATAAGGTATCAGCTAGACAGAGAAATTTACCTTTAGTGTAGACCATTTTGAAATTGTACTTTTGCAATTTGAGCATCATTCTTTGTAAACTCGCTGGAGTGGAATGAATGCACAGGCTTCTTTAGAATGGTAACTAGATGCTGATGATCATTTTCAATCTGAATAGCTCGACTATAAACATAATTGTGAAACTTGGAACATGCAAAAAATATCGCCAAAAGCTCTTTCTCAATTTGAGCACAATGCATCTCAGTTTGAGTAAGTGTCCTAGATGCATTGGTTACTGGTCTGCCCTCTTGAAGAATAACTGCACCTAGACCAAATTTTGAAGCATCACAGGAAAGAACAACTGGTTTATTCACATCATAGTACCTTAACATAGGTGAGGTGGCAATTTTGTACTTAAGGTCATCAAAAGCATTCTGATGATGTTGCAACCATGACCATACAACACTTTTGCATGTTACCTCTCTCAAAAGTGCTGTCAACTCATTGAAATCTGGTATAAATTTGCCTAAATAATTCACCATGCCCAGAAAACGCTGTAAACTTTGCACATTGTCTGGTGCTGATATCTCTAAAAAGCTGTTTGTTTGGTAGGGTCAGGTCTTAAGCCTGTACTTGTAAACAAATATCAAACATAGGTTACTTCTGGAAGTCTGAATTTACACTTCAGAGGATTGAGCCTCAAATTTAATTCATGTGATCTGTCTAGAACTTTCTTGAGGTTTCTGTCATGCTCTGCTTCGCCACTGCCTCCAACTAAGAGATCATCTACTATTACAGCACAAGGATATCATGAAAAACTGTATTCCATTGCACGCTGAAAGACTTCACTTGCAGAATTTATTCCAAATGGCATCCTTAGGAATCTGTATCTGTCAAACGGAGTACCAAAAGTAGTTAGAAAAAAGGATTTGCGATCAAGCATCACTTGCCAAAATTAACTCTTTGCATCCAAAACAAAATACAGTGGCATTCGGTATTAGAACTGCAACTTCCTCAACTGTACGCCTTGGATGATATGGTCTTTTTAACACTTTATTCTAATCTCTAGGATCAATGCATATTCTGATTTCATCTGAGCCTTTCTTATGAGCGGCTACCATGGACGGCACCCATTCAATTGGCTCCTTGACTGGACAAATCACACTTTAATGCACCATCTTGTCCACCTGAGCTTTGACTTTATTTTGCATTGCTATTGGAACTTTTCTTGCTGGTCTAACTACTGGAGTGACCTCAGGACCCAACTTCATGGAATACACAACTGGAAGTTTGCCCAACTTTTCATCGAAAACATCAGTATATTCGGAAAAAAATGCCTTCAGAAAAACTTGAACTTGGAACTGCACTCACATGATGAACTTCTTTGACAAAAGAAAGCAGATTCATTCTCAAACTGTCTTTGAGACCTAGTAAAGATTGCACTGGTCGTTGGACTATGCAGAATAATAAGTTGTAACAGTTCTCAGCCAAATAACATGAAAGTATTACTGAATCTTCGGTTTGAATTTCTTCACCTCCATATGCAATAAGTCTCGCACTGCAGGTCACATTGAGTTGTTTGTTAGTTCTCACTTTTGCAAATGTGTCTGCTGATATAACATTACACTTTGACCAGGTGTCTACTTTAAACTCTGTGGATTTTCCATTGTTCTGAACCATACAAAACACTTCACTCTGTGTTAAGAAGTTTACTGCATCAACACTTTCTCCAAGAACTGAGAAACCAGCCACATAGAAAACCATCCACATAGAAAGCTGACTGTTTTGGCTCTACTTGATCAATTTGCTTCTTTGTGCGACTTTTCTTTACAACTGAGGCTTACCTGATTTACAAAACTTCTGGAAATGGTTCCATTGTGGCATTGCTGACCATATGCTAAACACTTCTCTCTTTTAGACTCATGATTTGCACCACAATTGTGACAGTTAACAATAAAGCTACACTTAGGTTTTGCTTACTCACATTTGTGTTGCACTGAGCTGGCAGTGGAGCTTACATTTTTTTCTGGAACTTTCTGGAAAACTTTGTATCTTCTTTGGAAACCCTGTGACTGCCGTTTGCTTAGGCCTGGTTTTGCTTGCCATGTGTTGCATAGTATCTATGTTTGCCCTGGAGTTTACTGAAACCACGCTTTTGTCACTCACAAACATGTTCATATGTCTTTCTGTCACCTCATGGATCTGACAAATCTGTATTGCTTTGCTTAATGTCAAATCACTGTCACAAAGTAAAATCTTTCTCACTGCAGTACTATTAATAACACACAAAAGTCTGTCCTTTATCAGCACATCTTTCAAATCACCAAACCAACATGTTTTAGCTTTGTTTCTCAAGTCAGTTGTATAAGCTGCAAATGTTTCCCCTGGTTTCTGATCTCTTGTGTAAAACAAATGCTTCTGTAAGGTAATGTTCGCCTGGGGCTTACACATTTCTCTGAACTTACACTTCAAACACTCAGGGTCCTCCCTAGATTCAGCTTGCACAACAATATGATGGTCGGCACACTGCTGGTGCATATACAAATGAATGTTCTCTTTCTATGGCCTCTGAGCATGCTAGATTTAGCAAAATAAATGCCTTGATTCATACCTCTTTGTCTGCATAAGCTGGTTGTATGAAAATATCATACTCTTGTTCAAATATTCTCCAGTTCTCTGTAATATTCTGATCAAATACAAGTGATTGAGGTTTTCAAAATCCATCTGCCATATTATTACATACCAGCAAAGAGACTTGCAAATACGTACGAATACATACACAGACACATGTGCATAAGTAATTGGCATAAACACAATTTGTTCAATGCTTTTTTGTTTGTACTTATATTGTCTCTCTTTGAGCTTACCGGAATTGTGTGAATGAACAACCTCATAGTACTCTCAAATAACTGGACTTTGCAAAATAAACTTCTCAGGCTTCTTGATGCTTTATTGCACTTTGCAAAATAGCTTCTCATTTCTCGATACTTTACGGTACTTTGCGAAATAGCTTTTTAGATTTCTCAATGCTTTACTGTGCTTTGAGAAATAGCTTTTGAAACTTTTCAATACGTTATGGAACTTTGCCGAATAAATTCTTGGACTTTTGTGATGTTTTATGAAATCTTCTATTGATAAAGGCGGAAATGCTGAAATCATTTACTTTCAGAATTGGTAAAGTCAAAAATGCTAAAGTCATTATCATTACTCGCTACAGCTGCGGAATCAGTAAAGGCAGAAATGCTAAAATCATTTGCTTCAAAACTGGTAAAGGTGAAAATGCTAAAGTAGTCACTTGGAACTTTATCAGTAAAGGTAGGAATGCTACAGTCATGCACCATCATTTTAGGAAACATTTGAGAACTTTACAATACAACTGAGCAATTCACAAGCACTGTAATACTCTCGTAATCTTTTGTAAGAAATACCTTTTTTATCAATGCAGAAAACATATCGAGCAACTGTACAATGTGAATAAATCAACTTCTGTTGCCCAAATTCAATATCTTTTGAAGTATCTGCACTTTGCAAATGACTACATGCAATACACTAGATGCACAGCGAGATAGTGTGATATCTGTTGCACACTCTATTGAGCAGTTTGTGTCAGCAGTTCTTGAGCATTGCCCCAATACTTACTGGGCCATTTGTGCCCTGAGCCATATAATCAGGGTGTCACCAGGTGGGAGAGGGAGACTGCCTTTTGCCCCTATAAGCTCTGAAAGTTTACATCTGTACTGTAGCGTGCATGTACAGCTGTTGTGGTTCACCATGGTCAGACCCCCAACTAACACATTGCATTGTACACGACATATCACTGAACAAACCCATGGTGTGTCCCACTGTGCACAAGGGACCAACACCAGATTAGTGATACAGCACTGTGGGCCTGCGGTTTCCTCACATGTCAGGGGCAGGCAGGACAGAGATGTGAGCCATCAGTGTGGGCATCCTCATCTATGTTAGCATTACTGTGGCAGTTTTCTCAGAGTGCGTAATTGGGGGAGCGAGGTTGAAGTCTCACGCTGACCCTGTGGCAATAATGACTACTGTGATGACCTCACCACAACACACTATGCATCTTATTGGTGTTTAACATCTCTGATATCACAGGGGTTATATTTTGCATGATTTAACTGAAAGAACTTCAAACCATTGTCAGTATCATCTAAATATGTTCATATATTTAATGAGTTGTTAAACACTTCCTTGCCAATGTACATCACTTGTGTTGTATCGCTAATTTTATGTACTGTGCACCTTTAAAATTCTGTTACACATACAGTAACATGGTGCTACACATGCACTAATTTTACTGTTGGCTATGACATTTATTTTCAGGGGAAAACATTTTCCTATAGGTCACCAATACTGACTGCACAAGAATACATTGAAGGGCATAAATGTGTATATTATGGCACATCATTCTGGTTAATGCCCATGAGTATACTGTACCAAGCCTTGACAAATGCATTTTGCCATCTCACATCCCATGTTCCTGCACTTCACAGTCCAAGTTACCTATAACATCACATGCTCCTGCACTTCACAGTCCTAGTCACTTATGACATCACATGCATATATAATCCATTATGTGCTTCTATACATGTTCTCACATGCATATTGTCCTGGTAATCCTAGATTGACTGTTGTTTCACACAGTTCAGCTGTTACCTCTTTTCATGCCATACTTAAATACATATGAAATTTCTAATGTTGATTATATATGTTATTTACAGTCAGTCAAATTGTAGTATTACAGGCCATGACACCCATGTTTGGGATGCTGTGTGTGCCCCTTCATAGAGATGTACCATGTATGGAGCATGGTTAGCGTGATGTCTGCCCATTTCCCTTAGCCATATTATGCATTACGCATTATAGCATTAATTCAGACACAACAGGCTGTTCATGCATCATGTGATTTATGGATTAGTATCACACTCTGCACCCTTACACACATGTTGTTGTGATGTCCTACTCCCTCTCCATACACACACTAAAAGCTTATCTCTTACACACAGTACTGTGCTATAAACACACACACTACAGTAGACATATGAAAATACTACCATAGACCCTTATGCATTACACTGGCATTCACCACATGTGGTTCATACAAACAGTCCAGTCACCAGTGAAGTCAACGAGGGTTCTGTGCTGGGACTTCTCCAGTTTGGCATCTACTTTTCTGAAGTAAAAGCCAATAACAAAGGGCTCTGGCTGTCTAGATTTGCAGATGACTACAAGCTAGGAGCAGTATCTGAATCCTCAAATGACTTAGCCATCCTGCAGGAAAGTTTGTCTAAAATAAATTGCTGGTGTCAAAATCATACTCTGAAACTAAATGCCATTATTGTATCTTTTGGGAAGTCATCTACCCCAGAAAGTTACCACACTGACAATATGCCCATAAGAGTTGACCCAGTTGTTCTGGATTTGGGAACTTATGTGGACAGTGACCTAACTTTTGACCAGCATATGTCTATTGTTGTAAGAAAGTCCTTCTGTATTGCACAGCTTATAAACAAATGGGTTGTGTCTAGATCTAAGGATGTCATTGCCCCCCTTTACTCAGCCCTCATTAGGCCTGACATTGAATATAATGTCCCTTTTGGCATGTATCTATCCAGACACTTGCAATAACTGGAACACCCATAGAGTTACCTTACTAAAAGGATACAAGGCCTAAACTACATGCCCCACATTAACCTATTCAAAGCCCTCTCACTATACTTGGTATCCTACAGACTGCTAAGAGATAACACATGTCTGTCATATAAGGCATCCCTCAACCCATTATTGATGGATTTACTGCACATCTGCAAGTCAAATGGCATTAGAAATACCTGTCCTAGGGATCTAAACCTCTTCTGCAACATCAACAGAACAGTTTGGAAGGACAAGTATATTTCACAGAGAATACTGCTGCTGTGGAATATATTCCCTCTCCACATAAAACAATATTCATCCCTGTCCATTTTCAAGCACAACTTAGATCCATGGATGGATAACAGAAAATGTACCTCAGGACTACTCCCTGTAGTACTTATGGATAGAGGCAGCTCTTAAATGCTTTATACCGTGCACGGGCTCCCTCAAATTATCTATGGCACGATCCCAGTTATTCTAGTTAGGTGTACTATATAATTATCAACCATGGGATGGGTAAGGCCAGTCTATAACTAAATGGGATAGGTTATTTCAAGCATAAAAGGGGAAATTTGCTAGGCTGAAAATGGTCCACAAGTCAGCTAGTGTAGTACTTACCTATAAACATGTGAACCTATTCACATACAAGAGTGTTCTCAGAATGTTGTGCACCTGTCATTCCTCCCTCTACAATAGTAATTAACCTCCTTTGCAAGTGTCGACATATATTCTGTATGTGTGCTACCAATGTTGTGGTTATTGTGCAGCATGAGACAATTTAGATTCTTGTATGGCATGTATGTTGTTGACAACTCTCACACGGATAACTGTCATTGTCACATGTGGTGCTGATTTGCTGACACCAATGACTAAATATCATCTGTTTATGTGTGCACATGTGTACAGCTGTGTCATGACACAAAAGTTCTAAGCCAGACTTTGTTGTGTAGCCTAAACTAACATATATGGCGACAGTCTTTGTCACACAAGGCTGGATGTTCCCATCTCATGAATGCTGAGATAGCCTCACTTCAGGCAGCTGGGGTTCTTGGGGTAAATCACACATAGCTAGGGGTGGAAGGCCAGCAAGCTTAGATGTAATCGTATTGTGCAACATGGCACACATGGTGACCATTTGCAGAGCCTTTTTTGGTAAGTATTGGAGTGTATCCCTGGATATATCCAGTCATTTAAATTGTGACTTCAGTATGTCAAACAAGTGCTCAATGGTGTTTTGTGTAAGAGTGTGTGTCCTGTTGATGCAGCTCTGAATGGTGTCTGAGACATGGTATCAGTGGATAACCATAGTCACCTGTTGGTATAAGTGGATAGAACATTAGAATGTTTGCTTCACACTATCATGTCATGAAACAGAACATATTAATCATACACATGTTGCATGTCAACCTCTCAGAAAGCTTCCCTTAGGGGGCTTTCTCTCCATATTGCTGCATCATGCACACTACTGGGGTGTTTTACTATCAGGTTAATAATGATGCTGTCTGCTGAGCACTCTACCTGACAGCTGCTGATCATCTCTTTCTGTTTATTTAATGCCCTGCATCAGAACCAGAGGGTTTTTATTGAAAGTTGGGTGCAGTAAATTGCACCAAAGGCACAGAGGAAGTCTGTGATGGCATAGAATCATTCCTTGGCAGCCTGGCACTCCCTGAGTGTTGCTGGGAAGTGGATGAACTGATCCGCTTTGCTGCACAAAACTACTTGAGACTGTTCTAGTTTACAACTATCAACCCACATGGTGCTGGAATGTCTCAGAGACCATATACACAGACTCAGATATACCTTTGTTTCTACTAGGATTGTATTAATCTATAGGCTGCATGAAGAAATGTGAAGTACACAAATCCTACACACAGCCTGCATCAGTTTTCTGTCTCTGTCTAATCTGTATCTATCAATTATTTTCTGGTCAGAGAGCTGGCTTAACTGAAGCCTGGCTTGGTGTTGTGCTGGCTACCTAATAGGATTTATTTACAGATTGCACTCAGATATAGCCTGTAAACCCCCAGCCTGCTCTACTGCATTCACTGCATCTTCTAATGTGTTTCAAATATTTGCTGCAGAATTCACAGGATAATAAAGCAATATAGCACAAATTTCTGTATTATAAGGTTTAACACGTGGTCTCCATTGAGTGATTGACATAAGGTATTGGCATACGTTATCATATTTCATTGGCATCGGGTGCCCACATTGTGTTTTGTAATCAGGCACAAGTGTGCAGAGTTCACAACTGTCCTGTGCCATACTCATTAGTGTTTCACTTTTGAAGTTCTTATAATCGCATCCTCCATTAGTTCACCCAAGTTTTCTGTCAGCACAATGCATTATGCAAATCTTTATTATGCAGTCTGGTCCAAAAATAGAAGATGGAGGAATGGAACTTCAGGATGCCAGATGACAAGGAAACCCAGTTAGAGAAGGTAATCAGGCCCCCAGGTAAAAGAAGCAGAAGCAGACATATGAGAAAAAATGTCTTAAGTGATAAAGCACTTTTACTAAACAGAATAATATAATATAGGTGTAACAAGATTGATTGCTTAATTATAAAACATGTATATGTTACATTACAAGTAGCTTATTTAAGACACAAGGGCTTTAGCATCTCAGCAATTCTGACATGGTTATGTATTTTGTCTAATTTTCCACTCTAGTTAAACATACAGTAGTACTTTACTGTTTTTTTTTAACACAATCAAGCTTTCTGCACATTGAATAATATAGGGTAATTTGTTTCACAGGACAGGAACGTGGTGCCTTGAGGGCCAGTCATAAATCTTCTTTGATGTTTTAGGCACTTTCATTTGATATAGTAAAGATAGCATTAGGTAGGGGAGAGTTTATGCCAGGAAAAGAGGTACGAGAGTCAAGGGCAGTGTTGCAAAATGTAAGCAATATATAGTCCTTTGATATATTTCTCCATGTTACTGCTCTGATAGTAATACAATCATGTACAGGTGAAATAACTCATGATACAAATATCACAATATTATAATTTTTCCAGCATTTTGAGAGAGATTATAGGTTCATAGGTAGGTACTAGGCTATTGGCCCTAGAGCCTATATAAGCCTAGCCAAAAAGGTACCCTGGCTTTTGCCACCCAAGAAAATTATTTTCCTGTGCCCCCATCAAACAGAGCCACAGAAGTAATCCCCAGAGTGAATTTCTTATCTCCCATCCAATCATCAAGATTTTTTCTTGAAGAGTGCTAATGAGGAGCTTTGTTTGATATAGATAGGTAGTTTGTTCCAGAGTATGTGAAGTCTCTGGGACAGGAAGTATCCAGTATAACTGCTTCATATAGTAACTTCAAAATGAAGATTACTAGTTGTGCCACCATTTTCATTGTTCTGCTGTAATTTGGTACTTGATTCTATTAAAAATACATCTGACTCAGTTGCTTTTCTTGGTGTACCCATATGTTTCAGAAACCTTAGCTTTTCTGTATATTTCTAAGTATGCAGCAGGTTTGTGTAAAACAAAGGTCAAGAATGGGTAACTGTGGAATCAATTTTTTATAATAGGCACTTTGTTTTCTTTTGGTCAAAAGTTTACTATTGTTCAGTTTCAGTAAATGTACAAGGAAGTTAAAGCCCAACAAAAGCATCTTTGTGTGGATGTTTACATTACTGGCACAACAAAGAAGTGTAGAGTCAGATGTGAGAGCCTCACCCATTTTTCAGTGTCTAAACCTTTCATTCTCTAATATTAAAGATCTGAGGCCCACCCTTTCTGCAGCTTCAGCAGTGATTTGATCTCCAGTATGATTAAAGTTAATGTCTACATATGAAACTCTCTCATAAGCAATGCCATACCTTCTGACATCATGATGATTGTTTCTGTCATACCCTTATCTTTCCCTCTTCAGGAGTAGAGGGACTGAATGCAGCCACTCTCTGGGTTTAATGTTTACAGTGGCCCAGAGTGCCTCTTGTCCTTATCAGGTTATTTGTCCTGCTAACTTGATCCCTTATCTTCCTTTAAGAAGAAAACTAAATGTCTTCTTGTTTTGATCCATGTCCATGATATAGATAGATATAGACTAGATATAGATATAGATATATAGATAGATTGGTAAATAAAATGGGAAATCTAATTGTATAGGAATGATGACATTTGATATCAGCATACAAATTATTAAAAAACACTTTTGTCAAAACATTTAATGCAAGATCTGTGTATAATCCCATAAGATGAACATTATGCCCATCAGCCTAATATATATGCAACAGTAAAAAGTGATTATACAGAAAGGGTGAAGAGAGAGAGAGAGAGAGAGATGGTGAGAGAAATACAGAGAGTTTTGTTTATGTGATATTTCAGGCCAACGTCATGGTGTGTTACTCTTAGTTATTTCCTCATTACTACTCTGTCATGCTCTGTATTATAAAGTGTTTGGTATACGGAGCAAGAAGGGCTAGGAGAGTAGAAACAAGATTAAGACATAATCAGGATAAGAGTGGCTTGACACTGTTAGGGGTGGGATGTTTTGTAAATGCGTTATTGCTCCACTATTCAAATGCTTGTCTATATTTTCCTAGTCCTGCTAGATACATAAAATGTAACTGTAGAGAAATACAGAAGTTCATAGTTAACACGATAGCAATATAAAATGACAAGAAATAATATTTTGACATGCATCTGGAATCAAACCCTTGACACTGTAAAAACAGTCTACAGACATGAATTATTTCAAGACACAACTCAGGAACACCATGTTCATTACACTGAGCAGCCTAATAACTGTTGGAATAACTGTGTTAAATTACTGTCTTTACTCTGCATTCCTATATCATAGTGGATTTGTACCTATTTTGCAAAGATAAGCAGACTAGTGTGGGTGATGGCAAAAACTCACCAGTTTTTGCCACAGGACATGAAATATCATTCACAGTCACTCAGGATTGGTGTACTATGCCAAAGTCAGTGTAAATGCTAAGGACAAAAGTGAAATATTTTTGCTGGGACCGTTTCTGGCCATGTGTGTGCTGTGCGTGATTATATTTTTTGAGCAGATTAAATATGTGAAAAAGGGATTGACAGGACAGTGGTGAAAATGAGGGCAAGCAGAGGGCAGGAAACATGGAGAATAAATAAAGGGATTTTCAGGAAGGTGCTGGAAGAGCACCTTAGCTATTCACTTCTTCAGATCATAAATGTAGAATTGTGCACCAGAGACTCACCACACCAGAGATGTTTGTCAACAACAGAATAATCCTATTAGCCAATTTTACCAAATCAATTGGGTCAAGATGACATAGAGGTAAAGTGGAGAGCTATGTATGAGACATAACTTTTTTTGTGGGACCGGTGCCCATTTTTTACAGAGAGGAATGTTAGGGAAGGTGGTTAGGAATGAGAGGGCTGGGTAGGTAGGGTACATTAGATAGGAAGCACAGACATACAGGACATACAAGAAACATGGGGATGGTGATGGACACACAAGGTTGGGTGCACAATAATTGGGATAGGTAGGGGACATCAAAGGGACATCCAAATCCAGTTTGAGGACAGTGAGTATCTAGTCCTCACCCACAGAACAGTCATCACTGTCTCCTGTGTCAGTTTCTTGTGTCAGTGCTGGACATGGCATTGATTTGGCAATATAATGCAAGACCTTTTCAAACCTGCTGATTTAGGCACTGAGGCCCCTCTACATTATGTCCTTTAGTCCTCCACTGGACCTGTTAGCTCCTGATGGGGTGTCATAATTACAACCTCTGCTAGTACTGCTTCTGGTGGGTACCAGTGCACTAGCAGCTGGGACAGAGCTACCTGATCCAGTTGGAGCAGGTAGGGTAGTAGTTGTGGAGGCAACACTGATTGGCTATCAACTAGATGTGCTGGGTGCCTGTGCTGTCTGTGGTGGTGCTACCAGACCCACCTGTGGAGGTATGGTGGGCTGAACGCCATTGGTTAGTATAGCTCCCTATGCTGATGGTCATTTTGGTTTCAGCAGGAATGTATCCCAAAAAGAGAGAGGGAGAGGGGGGGCTGGAGGAGACAAAGAAGATGTAATAAGATCAATGTCATGCCACATTATTGTTTTATTTCATTACATAAACAAATATGACACAAAAATATGTTCACCTTTGCCATATCTAGATATGATATGAAGGTATTAATGTGTCATAAAATAAATCAATCACAATGGTATAATATGACAAATAGAAACATTTAATTGACTGTGCCATATTGGATATATGCTTTAAAATTTAATAAATGCATTTGCAAAAAATAAATCATTAATGTCATGCAGTATTGCAGTTAATATTTTATAAATACTAGTCTGTAATAAAATCTAATTTTATTGGGGACTGAAGCCACACACAATCAAGTTAGTGTACTCATTTCCTAATGCAAGCAATAAGAGTTATTATACAGGCATGTGTGTTCGTTATCAAAGTTTTGGTATGCCTGCTCAAGATGATACAGAGCAATGGACTGACAATACTTATCTGGCTTGCATTCAGACCTGATGCATACTTACCCATGCCTCTCTGAGGTAAGTTAGTCTTGCCTGATATGCCTCACAATTTTCTGCTATCTCTTCTACAGCTATATATGAAAGCATAACAAATAACTGTCTTGGCTGGCTAATTAATGCTATATTACAGACATCATAGACTGGTGATGGGACACTATACTTACACAACTGAAGGTTGCTCGCAGTCTTAAATGTATCCTCCCATTGGCTCAGGAACTCCTGCTTGTGCCTCTTCACATCACTGTAATGGTAATTACATTGTTCCCCAGTGCATGAAATACCACTTGCACTGGAGACAACCGTAGCCAAGGTATTCATGGAATGCCAGTTGCACTGGAGACAACCTTAGACTAGCTATTCCAAGCCTCAGCCTTATACTAAGACATATATTAGGAAGAAGAAAAAGTAGATTACATACTGTATACTCAAGATATGACATTATATCAGCTCACATTAAAGGTGCAACAGATCCAATTTCTGAAAGTTGTCCTCTGTAATTTTCCATTAGATGTATGGCTTAATGAAGTACTGGCAACAACTAAAATTTCTTACCACAATACTAAACAAATATTTACAATACTGCAGCAGTTTCCTTTTCTTTATTTTGTGAGCATCCTTCTCTTATCTATGCTTTTTTCACATGAATTTATAGCACAAAAAGATAAATTGTCTAAGCTGATAATAGCCTACAAGGGCAGCTAGCCTAGTACTTACCTATAAACCTATGAATGCAATTAATTTGCATTGCTCTTGATATATGTTTCAGTGAATAATGTACTTCCTTAGAACTGCAGATAATTTTTTCTCAGATGTACAATAGTGTTGTCATACCCACTTCATAAAAATTGTATGAATGCTTCTCTCCTAAGTCAGTCAATGTAATTTCAGACTTTTTGGTCAATCTCTTCTCCCTCACATACTCTTGGTAAGTGCACAACAAAGAAGAAAGAGTGTGAAGCACTGATTGTTTCTGCAGTCAGACTAGTCATTCACTCTTGCAAAAGCCCCTAGCAAGTAGTAAGTATCCATGCTCATCCTTGCAGTGCTTGCAGGTGTGTACACAATTGTGTTGATCCTTACACCATGTTTACCTGCCATGTCCTATGTGCAGATTGTGAAAATACCTCATTTGTTTACTGTCTGCATTGTTTGTCTATCGCTTTTGGTATAGCTATGTATATCAGTTATTTATTTGCATTATTTTTTTTTGGAAAGTAAATGTTACCTGCTATTATGAAACATTTTATCTGGGAATATGAACACTTACTGCAGAAGAGTGTTGTATCACTTATTAGGAATGTCATGGATTTTACATTTGTAGCACAGCAAATGTGTTAAGCCAGTGATATAGATCTGCCTACCTTCAATATTAGTGGAGTTCCAAACAATTTTTTATCGATTTTTAATTGAAAAGTTTAAATTTGTTTTGTTAATGCTGCAGTGTATTACAGAATACATTGCACAAACATTGCCATCATTACAGGTGTTTAGCATTGGCCTTCATTTCCTTTTTCTGGGGGGGGGCTTCTGTATTAACATGTGTGTACTCATAAGGAGTCTTAATTTTTGAATTTGTTTGAGCGTGATGGCTGCATACAATCATACATATTTCTTTTGTTAACAAAAGAAATGTGTTTGAATATGTTTGCATGATGGATACATACATCCATACATATTTTTATTAACAATCACTTGTTGCTTAATTTCCTTTGTTGTTTTTTTTTATGTTTCATCTCATACAGGGTTATGTTGCCCAAGAAATCTGGAGCCATAAACCATCATACACCACTAATGAGAATGAAGCTATCGTCCAAACACTATGGCAACATGGTTATGATGTGTAAGAAATCTGTAGCCATAAACCATCATATACCACTACTGAGAATAAAGTTATCATCCAGATACTATGGCAACATGGCTCATTCCTCTTAGACAGACACAGAGGTGACAAGTCCTCCAATGATTGTATCTGAGAGTAGGGGGTCAAAGATGTTAATGCTGTTAGAGGATATGGCAGTACTGATAAAAAAATCAGACATTCATTCAGTGATATGATAATGAAAATTAAACCTAGGGAAGCCCAGGAAAGGATGGCTACTGGGGGGTGGACCTGCTACTGCACCTTCACTGACTCAGATGAAGGAGTTCCTATCCACTGTCAGAGACACAAACAGCTCAGCAGGGGTTTCACAAAGACTCATTTATGTTGCTGGTAAGGTGCTGGATAACCAAAATATATCTACTGCTGAACTTCCAGGTATGCAATATAATTAAATATTTTACACTGTATTTTATATATATATATATATATATATATATATATATATATATATATATATATATATATAATATATCACACACACACAAACACATATATCTATATAAAATGAGAAGGATAGGGGAGAAGAGACACTGAGAGACAGAGAGAGAGAAGGATAGGAAAATGAAACTGGAAAGTAGACATTTGTAGGAGATGTTTCTTATTCTGCAGATGCAAAGGGAATTGTTTTCTGTTTCATGTGTCATTTGCATTGTGATGTTTATCAGCCATGTTTCATCTTACTTTCTTATCGGTAAGCATATCTGGTTCTGATTTTGCATGATCACCTGCATGTGGTAAGCTCGTCTTTTTTGATTATTACTATAAAATAGATTTATGCGTGCATGCAGTTCCTTTTTGCGTTGAATTAGCATCTATTGTTGTTTAAAATACCTTTCACATAGCATAAGTAGGATCAGTTTGCATTCTGTTTCTCTCTTTGTCATGTTAATTACTTGTTATCATAGGTGATCCTGCCAGTGGCTCTGCCAAACTCCTACTGCCTGATGTCAGAGTATTTGGTAGCATCTTAGGATGATGGTGGTGATGAAGAGATACATTGTGGTGAGGCAGAGGGTCAGTCTGATAATGATGTTTATGGCTCACACATCTCATTCCCATATATCATACACAGTCAGTACGCCTATGAATATCCATCCCAGGAGACCTCAACCATAGGAAAAGTTGAGGGTGACACAGTTGATTATGGCAGTGTGGTTACTCCAGTTGCAGAGCTGATTAAGTCTCCCTGTAGCCATCATGACAGCAAACTACAACACAGAGGGCTGTTGGTGGTGCTTGGAGAAGGTCTGCTGTCTAACCTCCTCCTGATGTTGGTGTGTAGTTGGTGCCACACAATGTTTATATAGGGCCATCATGAAGACAGGCATGTTCCACCAGGGTCTTAGAAGAGATAGTGTGAGTATGAAATGCTTTGTATTCTGATGTGTGGGACTGTCTGAATTGTGTATGTGACTTCTTGGACAGGCTGAATGATGTACTGCACTAGGTAGCATCTGTAATGGAATGTCTGCTGGGAGGGCCAGCATCCACATGGCCTGAGAGCTGCTTTATCAAGTGTTAACCATCACAGCCATGCCAGATCCTGCCCCCATAGTGGTACTACTACCACTACTCCATCAGTGATTGAGGTGTCCACACCCAGACATGGTATGCCATTTGGCCCTGGTCCTGGATGCAGTTGTGATGAGTCACAGATATCTCTCACATTCCAGTAACACAAGATCTCTTTAATGGTATTTAGCAAAGATGAAGGGGGAAGCCATGCCTTTCTGACTGGCAGATTATTGGATATGATTGCCTTGCTTACACCTGTTGAGATGAATTTGCAGCTTTCCATGGCTAATAACCACTCTTCCAGCTTGCCAGGTGGGCCAGATATGCTTCATCATTCTCACAAACTTTCTGGACCCTCCCATAGTAATAGTCAGGTGGTTTTACCTGGAAACAGCTCTGCAGACCTTCATGTACAGGGACAGTTTTGTATTGAATCAGTCAACACCATTAAAGAGGCAGTAGCAGCCACAGTTCCAGCTGATTTGAACATTATTAGTTGGCTTAATAATGCTCAGAATATTTCAAGCAGGACAATGGCAACATCTTTAGTAAGTGGGAGCTTTAAACATCAGCTTAAGTTGTTTGAAAATAAACTTTCTAAATAAAAATCTTTGCAACTAGATAATGCTTATTTATGTGACTGCATTAACAGGAAGCATGTTTTTAAAGGATTAAGGATATAGAAATTCCCCAGTGGACTGGTGGGGAATAAAAAACATTTAAATGAACTTCTAGCTGTTGTTGATCAGTGTGATTGTAATATTATGAACATACTTATTAAGTTTAATGGAAAAATGTTTATGCTCTTGGAAGAGATGCACAATATTGATAAGTCACTTAAACAAGATTTGCTCTATAAGTTTTATCATTTTGATTATAGCAATGTATTTGATCATGTGAGCAAACTTCTATTGAAAAATGTCACTATTAAAAATTAAAAAAATAATAATAATAATAATTAGCCAGGGATGAATTAACCTATGCTGAGGACTAAGCTTACCCTATGCCCACAGGGAATAATAGGACACAGTCTGTATCCAAAGGATGGGATTTCCTAGGTGACCATACAAGTGAGATGCCACAAGTTAAACCCCATAGCCTCCATGGTGATGAAGAGAGAGTTGAAACCAAACAAGATGATTTCTTAGATCCATGGAATTTCCACTGTTACAGCTTTCTGAGAGGATAGCCAGGAGGAAATTACATCAGAATGTTTACAACAATGAGAGAAGAGGTTATGCAAGAGCTCAAGGCAACCCTCATGCCACCAAATCCCACCCCATGAAATACAGAAGATAAATTATCCCGGTGTTAGTTTATTAATGGTGGTACCCAGTGATGATGTTCTAGAATATAATGACACCCCCTTCCCAAAGTTCAGTGTTATTAATACAAAATGGCTTATAGCTATCTGTCCCTTGAGGGCAAGCATTTCAACTTGTTTAGTAAGGGATTCACCTTTGTCCCTCCATTCCATTATGCCATTGTAGATTTTTTAATAGAATTAAAGTTATTTGTTAAGAAACTTAATTTACAACTGTTATTTCAAGGTCAGCCACATAACCAGATTTACGATATTGAATTTGTTAGAGGAAGCACATTCAATCCTCCTACACATGGTATCTTGTTGATGTATGAAAGATATTGTGAGAAGCATTTAAGGAGACTGGTGTAGCAGTCTCATGTTAGATTTGTTAGCAATCTAAATATAGAAGAAATGCCACTTTTGAATGAGCTAATCAATAATCATCAAATCAGAATTATGAAGCCTGATAAAGGGGGAGGGGTTGTTCTTATGTACTATATTGATTGTATGGCTAGAATATATAAGCTTCTTGACAATAAAACTCAGTGCACAAGTATATCTAGAAATTAAATAAACATTGCTTATTGTAAAATTGATTTGATTGTTTTCCTTAAAAACCTTCTTGATCAGGATGTCATTAGTAACAATTTATACAAGTTTCACATGGTTGACCATTCAGTTATTCCAGCTATATTTGGCATTCTCAATGTCCACAAGAATGTCAGTGAGCCACCCCTACATCCTATAGTTTCAGTGGTGGGGTGTAAGAATCACCCTTTAGCCCAATTTATAACTTGGAAATTGAAGAATTTTCTTAATCAATCCCCATACATTTTTTGTGACTCTTGTGATTTTCTACACCATATCCAACAAGATATGCACAATGATGACTGATTTATTTTCTTGCATACCTCATCACTTAGGTTTGGAATGGTTTAACTATATACCAAAACTGTAAACATACTATAAGAATTTATGGAATTGATTTTATTCAACAACCTCTTATATTACAAAGGTGAATATCTTAAGCAAGTTTCAGGTATGGCAATGGGGCAGCAAGCACCTCTGTGTATGCCAATATCATCCTCTGGTACTGGGAAAAGAAGTTTGCATTTAATTCTCAGCACATGTATTCTGTTGTCACCTGTTTGTGTTTTTGGATGACATCTTTATAATCTGGAAAGGGATTGTGGATAACTTGGAAAAATTCATAGCATTTTTAAAGTCTTCTACTGAATGTTTAAATTTTATTTTTTCCTACTCATCTGAAAGAATTAACTACTTTGATATTAAATACTGAAGGATACTGTTAAGCATAATTTTACTTCATTACTATACAAGAAACCCACTTATTGAAATACGTTTTGCATTTTGCTAGTAACCATCCCTTTACACAGAAATAAAGTCTGTTAAAGACGATATGGTTAGAATAGCTCCAATTATTACAGATGATGACCAGTTCTTATTAGAACTTAGCAATTGATTGAAATGTTTGTGGGGAGTGGTTACCCACTAAAGATGTTGAATGATATCAAGGATGAAGTTTGTCAAAAACAGGTTAAACAATTTGTATTCCTTTGCTATGGAGTGGCTTTCAAAGTATAGATAAAAATATTGACTAGCCTGTAAATTTTTAATAAACTATGTTAATTATAGTCCTATAAGTAAAAATATTAAACAGATATTAATAACTGGAAAATCATTCATCATGATGACTCTATAAGAAGTATATTGGGCAACAATCCTAAATTTGTGTTTAAGAGATACTTTAACTTGACAAAAAGATTAGAATCAGCTACAGGTATAAATGGTATTACCACCAAACCAATTAAAGGTATGATAAAATATGGTCCCTGCTATTTTTGCAAATATATACACTTAGCAGAAACTTAAAAGTTGTTCATTCAAGTACAAACTGCACTACACTTGTGATTGCAATTCTTTTTATGTTGGCAAAACTGAGCACGCTTTAAGAAAATCAAAGTATGAACATTATTACAACATCAGGACATTCAGTGTAAACAATGCTCTTTATAAACACAAGCTCTCTTGTCCCGATAACAAGGTTTATTTGTTTTTTGCATTGGCGCAACTGTGGCCAAATTTGCATGATGGGGTTTGGGAGCAAAGATTAGAATATCAAGAATTAGTGTGGTAGTTAAGATTGGCAGTGAATGTATCTCAAGGTTTAAATGAGATGCTGTCACCTAACTGTTCTCAAGTTGCGAGCAGCCAAACTATAAGTTTGTGGCACCATGGTTATTGTTATTACTCTTTTTAAAGTTTTACCATTTATATTTTAATATTTTATATTGTAATTCATTTTTAATAGGATAAGTATTTATTAAAAGAGTGCACTGGTGTACAGGTTTACATTAAATTCATTGCATTCACTGGTGTAAGGTTTCTTACAGATTTCAGTCAGCCTAATTAGTCAATTTATAATTGTCCAAGTGATTTGTTGGTGATGGTCACATGTCTTTGCTATTTTAAGCTATAAATACTGCTAATTTACATGGTTTGTTATGTTGTGATGAAGTCCCATTATAAGGATGAAAGCACTTAATTTGTGTAATAAAACTTTTTTCTGCACTGCGAATGTGGCTCTTAGTTGTGACATTTTGGACTGGCTTGAGTACTTTTGATTGTGGTAGCACACCAACTAATAGCCAGGATGATGGAACTAGCAGTGCAACTCCTGACACAGATAGTTCTTGTGGTCAGGGGTGACAAGGCAGAACTGACTACTCTACCATGCATGGCTCACACCTGTCTGAAATGCCAGTACATAGTGTTAATATCAAAGAGCTTGATTATGTTCATGCCGACCCACACACTGAACACACTGAAAAGCAACTTGCTAACACCACCTCTCTCTCACACACACACACACACACACACGTTATATAAGCACTACTGTTGACTGATCTAAACGTATTGCTGCTGGCCCTGACAATTGTATACTTACTGAATAAAATGTTTGTTACTCGCACATACTCACTACTTTGTTGTCAGACTTGCCCTCCTGTATGCCCCCAACACCACCACCACCCTGTGCAGGTAATGATGACTGTGCCCTGCCCTTTTCACATTACTTTGTGACTTTGGGTTGTCAATATGTCTGATGCACAAAGTGGATAGCAAAAGCTTGCTTACTCAGAAGCTTGCTTTAATGTTAATATAGTGCAGAAGAAATATTTCCATTTATCATTCCTACTCAGTTGTGAATGACTGGTTATATAATTGTTGACCTTCATTGTATTTCTGTTAGTATTCTTAGTGATGCAGTCAAAGTAGATATTTAAGTAGTGCCTATTGCTATACTTGTGTAAATGATACTACCATCGGCCTGCTCACTGGTTTATATAGGGTGGTCATCTGAAATGCCTGATGCACAGTACTAGGCAAAATCCATAGCTGTATATTGCAAAAAAACAGCCATAAGCTGTTACTGACAGTACTGTACATCTGGGTCATGTTTCAGCTTACAGACATATAAGTATTTGCGTATCAGAGTAATCAGTTATATACCTCTTTTTTCATACAGGTTCCACACTTTCCTTGTTAATAATGCAGCTACAAGATGTGTCCTTGGGGGTAGTCGCTGTCTAATGCTAACAACACACAACCAGTAAACCAATGCATGGTTATGTAAAGGTTGTGTTTTTTTGCAAGCATCAGTTTCATTTGATCTTTGTATGTGTTTAGGATCTTCACTTAGGTAGTAAGTGCAAGTGCTATCCTTTTACTATTACCTAGAGCCATGGCATAGTGTGCCTGCCTGCGTCTGCCAGCACCATCTGTAGCTATTGGTTCTCCCTCAGACTCTTGAGCGGCTCTGCCTGTGGCTACATGGCATAGAATGTGAGTATTTCGGCAGAGGTGGCTGGGTCATACTGCAGGGCACCTCCTGACATGTCTAGACACTGGAACCTTGATTTGAGCAAGCCATATATGGGTCTAAATTATAACATTGAAATCTACAAAGATCAAATGTTATAATATCGAACCCTAAACACCGAAATCTACAAACATCTAACAGTCAGAACAGCGATTTTTTTCCCAGGGAAAAAAATCGCTATTCCGAGAAACATACAGACAACACAAACACACACAAAAAACAGCAATCCACACACATACACTTAAAATCCTATACCTAAACCTAAACTAAACTTTACATACACTACTAGCTATCCACTTAGCTTAACTCGACCCTAACCCTAAGGTCTGTCACTATCGCACACTCACCTCACCTGCACCTTAACCCTAACTCACCTAACCTGCCCCCCAACCCTAACCTGCACACAACCCGCACACTTACCTGACCTGCTCCCTAACCCTAACTCATCTAACCCACCCCCTAACCCTAACCTACACACAATCGCACACTTACCTGAACCCGACCCGTAATGCTCCAACATATCGAACGCTGAAAACAGCGAAGCCACAGCAATGGCCCACCGAATTCTTTCCCTGGGAAAGAATTCAGTGTCCTGCACCTTCGCTGTTTTCAGAGTTCGACAAAACTGGTTCAATATTATAACATTCGAACTTTATAAAATTCAATGTTATAATATAGATCCGCCATATACATAGTCTACAATATTCCTAATTTGAGTATAGGCATCATATTCTTGCTCAGTGGGGTTGTGCAGGTTTCTCATGGGTGTCATGAGCCAATGTTCCAGTGCATAACCTTCATACTCCATTAGATGCCCTTGTGGAAAGTCACCCCTAGCAAATCTTGTGTACATCTCACAGGTGTGAGTCGTGAAAACTGCCCAGGTTACCTGCACACACACTGTAGATGACCCCTTCTGCATTACAGACAACCTAACAGTTTATAGAGTGTTATCCTTTCTTGTTAATATACCTTCTTCCGTGTTCACCAGGTGGGGCTCTTACTTCTATATGTGTGCAATCTGGGACCCCCAAAATTTCAGCAAAGTGTGCTATTGCATAAAATTCCTTACATGGTTCTTGCATGGGGTGCATGGGAAATAGATATGGTCCCTTGCATGTTGTAGCATTGCAATTAGAAACTGATGTAATACTCTAGAAAATGAGGCATGTGACACTCCTTAATATATCCCCTGTGGTCTTGTGGTATACATAATGCTACACATACCTTTGTTTTCAGTGGGATGGGTTACCACAATTTCCCTGGAGCCTCAGGTGGGTATGGCAGAGGTCATATATTTCCAGTAATGTATGCTTGTCTTCCCTGTATCACTCTAAAGTTTCTTCTGTCATGCAATCCAGGACAAGTCAAATGGGGTCTAAACAATCTTCTCCTTCTCAGCAAAGGTCTGTCAGCAACAGCAGCACCTTGATTTAAAGCATGTTGCACATACAGGTTAATGATGGCAGCAGCTTCTTCTTCTTTCAGCTTTTCCCTGTTAGGGGTCACCACAGCAGAACAATGGTCTGCAGAACAATTGGCAGTGGAGTTTTACAGTGTTGAGTTGCCAGCCTGGCACCCAACCTTCCACAGAAGGCACACCTAGGGACAATTTTTTTAGAATGTCCAATCCACCTACAGTATGTCTTTGGGATGTGGGAGGAAACCAGAGCACCCAGAGGAAACCCACGTGACCACAGGGAGGACATGCAGACTCAACACAGAAGGCACCCCAGCAGAGAATTGAACCAGAAAGCCTCTTGCTGTGAGGCATCAACACTAACTGCTGCACCACCGTAGCTGCCCTCCACCATGGCCACCCAGCAAGCCCTAGATTTTTTTTCTAAGTGTAATAGTGCCTGCATTCCAAAAAAAATTTGATTTCAAGGCAGAAGGGAACACAGTGTGTGCATGCTCACTTTATATATTCAAGAATAGCTCTGCCATGTTGGGTTGCTTAATTAGCATTTCATTCAGCTATTTATGCCTTCATTAGCATATTCTGCCACTTACTCTTGGTTTTGAGGCTCTGCAATAAGTGCAGGGATGTTTAATGAATACCAAATAGTGTGAATGAGTACACAATAGCAGCACTAAGTGTAGGCTCACTGTAGACGGAGATCTGTCTAAAATAGATCCCTTTGCCAAACAAGGGAAATTTTGATTATAGATGTTAAAAAAGAATAAAGTTAAGTTTAAGACAAAAGAAAGTTATGATCCCAATTGTTTTGTTCTGTAACATTTTATAAAAACAAACACTTGGAAGATTCTACATGAACACATTATTGTTTATTGTTGAAACTATACAAAGAAAACTACATCTTAGACCATTATGCTGAAAGTGATAGGATAAAACATAGACGTCACTATAAAATTTTAACACGCACAACAGCGTGACATTCTTAGGAGTTTTGTACATCTCAGAGCATGATAAAATAAAACATTATTGGCTTTGGCCTATTACTGCTGAATTACTAAAACAAGATATATTTTATTTAAAAAAAATCATCATCATCTCCATCTCTCACGATTCAGTACCACACTTCTGCCTTGTTTGAAACTCATACCTGACTGTTGCAGATCTCTCACACAATCCTCCACCTCTTTGCTGGATGCCCTAATTTCCTCTTGCCTTCTTTCTTCCTGTCCCAAATCTTCTTCACCAGATTGCCTTCTGCTTTTCAGCATATGTGCCCACCCACAGTAATCTGTTCTCTCTGATCTTTTCTGCAGTTGGAGCTACTTTGTCTTCTGCTCTTATGTCCTCATGTCTTTGTCTGTCCCACAGTGTGCATACTACCACCTGTCTCAGGAACTTCATTTCCATAATTTCTAGCTTTCTCATCTGCTCTGCCTGCCCAGGTTTCTGTACCATACAGTAGGTCTGGTCACACCACTGTTTTGTACACCTTGCTTTTCAGTTTCTTTGGCATTTTTTGTCATACATTATGCCTAACACTCTATGGCAGTTGGCTGCAGCCCCTCTGATTCTATCTTTGACCTCTTAATTCAGACCTCCTTTCTCTTCACCCATACCTCCCAGATACTTGAAACTGTTAACCTGCTCCACTATCTTCCCATCTATTTCATTTCTCAGCTTCTTCTGATTTCCCCAGTTTGCTGCCATTACCACTGTCTTATCTGTGCTTAGTTTCATCCCATGTGCCTTCAGTTTTGAATTCCATTCACCTATCATTTGCTGAAGTCCTTGCACAGAGTCTGCCTGTAATATTACATCATCTGCATACAGCAACTTTGTTGAGCTGTCTCCTCTCACCTGTTTGCTAATGTAGTCCATCACCTGTATGAACAGCAGTGGGCTCAGAGCTGAACCCTGATGTACACCCGTTCCCAATGGGAACCCCTCTGTGAGACAGAACACTGTTCATACTGGAGTCATTTGGGTCCTTGTACATAGCCTGCACTAATTCTATCAATGTGTCTGTGACTTGGAACCACCACAGAACTGCAAAAATCAGCTTTCATGAGACATTCTTATATGCTTTCTCTTAGTCTAGAAATGCCCAATTGGACTCTCTCCTTATCTCTAGCGTCTTCTCAACTATCTGTCTCATTGCAAACATTGGGTCAGTTGTACTGCAGCCTGATCTGAATTTTAACTGCTCGTCTTCCATCTTCCTTTTTACTACTCTGCATATCCATTTATCAGTCACCCTCTCCAAAACTTTCATCAGTGTGACAGGAGTTTGATACCTCTGCACTGCCCATAATTGTGGATGTCCCTTTGTTCTTGTACACTGGCATGAGTATGTTTATTCTCCAGTCATCTGGGATACACCTTTCTTTCCTCACTGCTGATTACCCTCATGGAGCAATTTCACCTCTATCTCACCCAGCATCTTTATCATATCTGCTGTGACCTCATCAGAGCCTGCTGCTTTCCCTGATTTCATTTTCCTTAACGCTGTTCTTACTTCTTCTGTAGTGGGTTCCTCATCTTCTCTCATCAAAGGCTATGTCTGGGGTAGTACAGCTTCTGTGTGGTTTTCTTCATTCAGAAGCTGCTGGAAGTATTCCTTCCATCTGCCTTTGATGTCCTGTGGACTGATAAACAGGTTGTTGCTGGCTTCCCTTATGAACGGTATCTGACTATCTTCTTTATCTGTCTGTCTTTGAAACTGATTTAGTTTCTTTTCGCCACCTACAGAGTCATTTTCCAGACGCTGGTAGCATGCCTCTGTTGCCTCATTCTTTGCTACTGCAACTCCTTTCTTATCCTCTCTGTCAGCCAAAGAGTATTTCTTCTTAGCCTGGTCCATCTTTTCTTTCTCCCACTTTTTTCTGCATGCCTTATTTCTTTTAATGACTTCCTGGACTTCTGCATTCCACCACCAGCTTTCCTTACATACCTGGCTCGGCCACATATCTGTTCTATAGTCCTGAAACATGCTATTTTGAGGTGCTGCCATTCTTCTTCAGTTCCACCTATTTCTTCTTATTATTATTGAGGTGCCAGATCCCTGAGTAATTCCATGAAATGTTGTGCTTTCTCTCCAGTCAACATCAAGGTCTTCAGGCTGGTCTCTGTTGACCTTAGAGCCTTCTCTGACTACTGCTTGCAGCTGATTGTGGCAAGTAGTGGTTTATGCTGTGGACCAGCTGCTTCACTGGGGATGACTTTGCAATCACCAATTCTATCCCAGTGTTCTTTCCTTACTAGGAGGAAATCTAGCTGAGTTGCATGTTGCCCACTCTTGTATGTGATCTTGTGACTGTCTATTTTGCCGAACCTTGTTTTGGCCACCATCAAGCCATTTGCCAGACACAAGTACAGAATGGCTTCTCCTTCGTTATTCCTGTTACCCATGTGGACCCAGATAGTCCTCATATCCTGCTCTGTCTGTTCCAATAGATGCATTCAAGTCACCTATTATCAACACCAATTCATGTTTTCCTGCTTTATCTAGTAGGTACTGCAACTACTGTCTGAATGTACTCCTCTCTTCTCTTCTCTTCACGATCACAACCACGCTGTGACGCATAGGCTGAGATTATAAATATTACCGTATCATTATACTAGAGTCTGTTTGCCATGAGTCTGTCACTTATTCTGATGACATTCCTCACTGCCTTCTGAAGCTTCTCTCTTGCTACAATTCCAACACCATTTCTACCCTGTCTTCCTCCTGAGTAGTAAATTCTGGATCCCAAGCCAAGTGGTTTTGCTGCACTGCCCTTCCATCTTGTCTCCTGGCTACATTGCATGTCCAGCCTTCTCCGTACCATCATGTTATCCACTTCCAAGCTCGATCCTGTCAGTGAAACTACATTGAGTGTAACAATTCTTAGTTCATGTTTGGTAGGTTGATTGGTTTTATGTCCAGCTTTTGCTCAACAGAGCTATTCCAGGTAACCCAGGCTGGGCAACTGGACACCAGCAGGCCAGTAGCTTATTGACCCAGGGCTGCTGAGGTTTATGACATATTTAATCTATATATTTGTGGTCAGCTTAGCTAGCTGAGACAAATAGCTCTGGATTAGTAGAGATCACATTAAAGTTCCTAAATAAAGTTCCTAAATATAGAACTCAGATTCCCAAAAAGTGTGAGGATACCAAAATTAGACCATCCTTTATAAACACACACACACACACACACACACACACACACACACACACACACACACACACACACACACACACACACAGTCCACTCAGAGGACCAATGGCCAAATGCAGTTAAAAAAAGGACCAATAGAACACTGCAATAGCTAGAAACACGCACTGTCACTCTTAAAGCCAGCATTGCGATTTCCCATTTGGTCACTTGAGCCCATTTGGTCACTTGAGATTCATTTAAGTAATTGTATTCTGATATCTTAGCCACTTAAATGAATGTATCTAGTATGTTTCTATGTGAGTAACTGTAGGAACTGTAACAAGCAGATAGTATAAAGCTGTCTGTTACATTGCTACAGTCAAGTCTTTTTTTTCTATAAGCTTGAAAGATCCTTTTTTTGATCCCATCTTCATGGTGAGTCAGGCTGTACATGTTTTGGTAATCTGCTATGATTTGTAAATGCAGACAGTATGAGATTTAGTGTTCAAAGGTTGTGAGGTATGACACAGACAAATACAGTATATATAACTATATATATATATATATATATATATATATATATATATATATATATATATATCAGTAGTAGGTCAACAAGATGGATTGACTAGTACTAATGATGGAATCCAGCAGTGAATGACCAGAAGGTGGAAACTGCAACCCAACATCATGTCTCAAATGGGAGAAACTCATGAAGTGACTGAAGGATAATGAAACCCAAGTGACAAGGAAGGGCTAAGAAAGGAAAGTCAGTTGTGTATATAATTTACCAATGTGATAGCTAATACTGCGAATAGAATGAATGAAAGTGTTTTTGTGGTCAGAAGTGAAGAGAGAACATGTGAAGTATACTGAAAGATTTGAAGAAGATGTAAACTGATCCATTAGAAGAAAGCAGGAAGATAAAGTGAAGGGAAGTAGAAGGTGCAGCCCGCTCTCCTAAGGGTGCTGACATGGAAAACCTTTATTCTGAAGATGTTATATAAGATTATAACATTGCAAAATCATAGGTGTTTAATGCAGTAGGATTTTGAACAAAGATACTTACATGAATTGATCTAAAGAGTTTAATTTTATGCCATGAGGGAATGTGGACTAGAGATGGGAAGTCATGACTAAAAGGCTGACTACGAAATGAGGAGAACTGTAGACAATGGAAATGAGCAACCATCAATAATTTGAGGAGCAGTGATATACAGCAAGCATGCTAGGGGACAACTGAGCTTTTTGAATGTTGAGCTAATATTAATGTTGCAAAATACTGTAGGCACTTGTGCTGTATTTACCATTATCCCACTTGACTTTACTGAAGCTGAACTCACTGGGGAAGACTTCACTGATCACCAGCTAAGCAAATGGGGGCACTCCAGCTAAGTCTCTAAATAAGGATTAAATGCATAGTTTAATAAAGCAACTCAAATTAACACTATCAGAGCATCATAAAAGTGTTAGACAGCATTTATGCAAAATAAGACAACCTGTTCCCTACAACTCCCTCCACTTACACAGTTCTGAGATCTCAGAAGCTCTGAAAAGGGAAGTATTAGTATTACCTCTTCCCCAAGGCTTTGTGGTCTTAGTACTGTCACAAACTAAGGGGAAAGCACACATGTTATAGTGTTGCATATTCTCCATGCAAAAATAGTTTCTGACATTGACACATCCAAAAGAGAGCAGATATAATTTGATTTTCAATAGCTTGCACTTTGCCAAACACTAAGCAATGCAGATTCACAGGACCTAGTTGGTGGTCAGTGAACAGTGCAACACTGACCTCAACATATGTAAAGGGAAAGTGAGAGGACACAGTTGAAATGGTAATTAGTGGTCAGAAATATTGAATGGAGCTATAAATGAATTAGGTGGAGCGGGTTGGAGCAAAAGGATGACTAGAGGAGGCAGAGGCCAATGTGTGCATGAAAAGGAAGAGCAAGTTTAATCAAGCTGGATGTTCAAAACTAGAAGAGAGGAAGGGGTAAAGTAGACTAGGGATAAATAGAAAGATGAGAGAGAGTAGAACTGGGATAAAGGTGAAGCTGAGAAGGAGGGGCAGGGTGAATGACAGGAATAGGAGAATCCATAAGGGTAGAAAGAGGCAACAAAAACTTGGATAAATTTAACAAAATGAAAAGAAGGGTTGCATTACAAGTACTGGATCTAGAGCTAAGGGAGGTCAAGAGATAGAGAGATGTTTTGCAGTGACCGTCATGGTACCTGAAGTCAGGGAGGGGGATACTGATAGGTTTTATACTGATTGTGTCTGTTATAGCTGCAGTGGAGGGGGTGGAGGGTGTAAGAGAGGAAACCATATTATTCTTAGATGGAGTGAGTATACATTATGGAGGCGTCGGGGGAGGGAGATAACGTTCTTGTCACTTGGAATGCTGGGGGACTGAACAACTTGTTAAAGGGTTTAGAGTAATAAGCAGCTGGGGAAGGCAGAAGGCAAGAGTTGTTATAGTAACAGACATAAATCCGAAGATAGTTAAAGAAGCTTAAATAAAGTTACTGTGGGATGGTGTCGCTAATACCATAGGAAGGTGGGGCCTGAGGAGATGTTGGAGGTGAAAAAGTGTGGTGAAGTGCATTGTATAATAGTTGTGTATACAGTTGCAGGGCCATTTTACTAGCTTAGAGGGGGCATCTGAAGGAGGCTCAAATCCTTTTTGAGGAGGATCACTGGAGGAGAGGGTAGCATGGGAGGGGGTTATAATGCAGCCATACTAACAACACTGATTAGTATCAATGGGGGTTGAGGTGAGGTGACTATCATGGGAAATATCAAAAAGAATTGCTGGAAAAAATGGAAAACGGGTATTGGTAGATGAGTGAATGGTGAAAAATGAAACAGTAAAAGAGTTTACATTCAGTAAAGACAGCAGGAAGCAGGCCAATCATTTATATTATATCTTAGTGGATGGATTGTGCATGGAACAGATGTCTCAAAAGTACATACTTATATGAAGCATCCCTATTTTAGGGCCTGATCTACCTATTTTTGGAGGTATGTCTCAATGTTTATGCTTGATTTACCCTTTCACACAATTAAAAAACAGAGGTAATCCAGAGGGCTCGAGTGAAGTCTGGTATCCTACCTGTGACCCAGAGGTTGATAGAGCTAACAAGAAATGGAATATATGGCCTCTCATTTGCATGTGATACAAATCAGACTAATAAAGTATGGTGATAGCCTCATAAAAGCAGCCATTTCCAATGTTCAAAGTGTAAGCCATTCTATCAGATGGACGTGATGAAGCTTAGGCGAAAGTATTTTCTTAAATATAGTTCTATAGTTGTAGTTCAGAATGTGCTGTCATGTTTTGTTTGTTAGAAGTTGAAAATAAAAATAAAACCTTTTAAATAAGGATGAGGTTCCATAATCTGGTAAACCCTCATGGGCCTTTCAGGAATATTCAAATAAGGGACTACCCTTTAAGATTTGGGACTGGCTGGGTCTTTGTTTTTCCATCTCCCAGATTTTCCTCCAGTCAGCTCCTATTGACCCTCCCATCACTGTCTGTAACTGTCTTTAAATAACTGACCTGTTGAATGTAATGTATTAGAACAAGAACAGTCATCCATCTACCTACCTAATTGAATAAACTACTGAAATGCCAACAAGGTGTCTCTATTCCTCCCACAATGAGGGTATCAGAGAGAGAGAGAGAGAGAGAGACAGTCTCCTAGATCTGCTAGTTAAAGTGATTTTATCTGGACTTATCCTTTATACTCTGTTACTTCACACCATTTTCTATATCCCCTTCACCAGATGTGATTTTTAATCTGTTTAATACACAGAAAAAACACACTACATGACCAACACACTAGTGGCACCATTAATTTAAAGAAAGAGGACAAACATCTTATATCTCCTTTTTTAGAAGCAAAAGTAAATCACCTGGTTTGGTAGAATTTGTAATGCAGTTCATTATAGTCAACAGATTCTGTACAGTCTATTTGATAATGTGCTTATATTTTTCTATTATTGTTGTCGCATTCTGTTTTAAACATATAGTTCAGAATAGTATCCCACATTCCAACTGGAAGTTGGAAGAGTTATGTGCTATTTGGTACTTCAAAATTTGTCTTAATTAGATATCTGAAATTTTGGCTAGATGTACTTACTTTTGAATGGACTTTGTACCTATTTCAATGTGTTCAGATTGAGAGGTATAAATTGTGGGTTTGGTGAGGTGAACTAGGTTAAGACAGAAATAGTCTATGTGATCATTCCCACATAGAAAAGGAACTGCTGTGTTGGAGAAAGGAACACTGGCGCTATAAACAGAACCCAAGGAAATTTAAGAACTTAAGAAGCTGAATTGGAGTGGCAAATACTTGAGTGGGAGCATGAGGTAAAGATATTCTGCAGGAAGAGAATCATGGACCACTGAGAAACAGAAGCAAAGGAATAATGAGATGGAGAAACTGGAGCGGAAGCTGAGATGACACTGGGTTGCAATCTCTCAGGACATGATGTCTATGTCTGCATTAAATGGGGATGAACTGACTGAAATATGAAGAAGTGAAGACATGATTGTAAATCTGTCGATGTATGGGAAAAAGGGGAGGAAGAAAAGGAAAGAGGATAGGCAGGCACTGACCTGAAAAGACTGAAACATATAACAAGGGAGAGTGGACAGAGTATGCAAACATAAATGGAAGTAAGAATGGAGAAGTCTTATGGCTGAACTATGATGAGACTGGACAATGGAGGATGTTTTATGAGGAAGATGAGATTCAGAAAGAATCATTGTAGATGCTCAGCAGGATGAAGGCAATACTTCCTGTTTATGACTTACAAATGAGACACATGCATAGGTGTTACAAAATGCAACTTTGGCTGAAAAGGGGATTGATGACAGAGGCTAAGTGCCACAGATGTATAGAAAGAGGGGCAAATAGCAAACACATGTGCTGGTAATTCAGTTGGTAATTAAAATGGACAAGGGAATCACGGAAGAGGGACAGAAAATGTTGGTAAAATATACTGGCAGGCCCATAGAAAATTTCTGGCAGAAATGTATGGTAGACATAGGAAGAGTTGTATACAAGAAGAAGAATATGATTATTTTATATAAATGGATGTGTGAAACTAAGGACACATTTTGGTATGGGCTGAAAGAAAGTTTTTGAATTTCATTCGCCCAATGTGACATGCAGTGAATAAGGAAAACTTGCCATCTTTGCAACAGGAACCTGAGCAGAACTGAAGGATAAGTAGGAGAAACGTGAAATAATATAGGATGAAAAATTATGTAAAGTGAATAAGCAGTGAGGAAGTAGAAATGGGTAGGAGGAGAAATGGCCATTGTTAAGGCTTATGAAATACAAGATTAAAAAGGATAATAGCAGGGATAAAGAAAAGTTAGGCATAATGAAATAGGACATACAATGGAGCATTTCTCTGCAATTATTTAATGTCAAAAGTTATGGATTATCATTTTCTTGGTGTGGAGTTTATACATAAAATTAATATAAATGTTCAGTTGAAAAAATAACACCATTCTGTTCTAATTATATTAAAGATGTGCAAGTAGTTGGATTTGTTATCAATTAAAGATGAGAATGATTGTTGGGAAGCAGTGATCATAAAGGCATTCTTTTTTATTGTTACCAATTTATTACCATGTACATCATTTTCAATCACTCATTTGCCTGCTTTATTCAGTTTAGAGTCATGGGTAAACTGGGGGCAGAGAAACTAATCCTGTATAGGATGTCAGTCTTTTGCTGAACATATGCACATACCCACTGATTCATACATCCTATGGGCCATTTGGAGGTATTCCAATTCATCTAGCATGTCTTTGGAAGAAGCTAAACCAGCCAGCAAAAACCCAAAAGGACAAAAGGATATGCAGACGTGGCACAGACAGTGCCCTCACCGAGAACTGAAGTTAAGAACCAATCACTGTGACTAAGAGATGTGACCACAGCAGGACTTTGTAACATTAATACATAATTTCTAAAATATAATAAAAAACTCCACACAATACAAATAAAGCATATATTGATATAATTGTGTATAATTTCGATTTTCAGTCTGTCGGTGCTCTCTGAAGTCTTCCTTTTTGAGCTTTATAAGTGTACGCATGATTTCAATATCATTCTTTATCCCACCCCTCCTAATCTGTACACCACACCTTCCACTTTCTACTCCACCTCCATCTTGTATTCCTTCTCTTACTCTCATCCTCACTCTAACTCATTCTATCCTTTCTCACTTTCTCCCTAGTTATCTCCTATTTCTTTTTTCCTATAACTTTGACAACCTATATAAACCATTATTTTTATGTCCAACAAAATAGTTTGTATTAACTCCAATGTTTTTTTACAGTCATAGTACTCTGCAGATTTTGTAAACAATTGCACATTGTATTGTTTTAAAAATCGTTTTGTAATTGTCTTTTTCTGTAGCTTTGTATTTGTATTCACATGGAGCTTTTCTCCTGGGCCTCCATTGAAAAAGGGCTCACTCTGGCCCAATGGACTATCCTGGTTAACAAACTGCAAATAAAATAAAATAAAATTAAAACAAATATTTAAAATTAGAATAACCACTCCCATTTTTATTTTCCAACTTAAGAACAAAGGACATCATTATTTAAAATAATAATGACCAGTCCCATTTTTTTTATTTTCCAAATAAAGAGAAAGAATCTCATAAATGTTTTTGATATTTTCCAGCCCATTTCAGAGAAATCAGTTTTTAATGTACCACAGATATATAATCTGGTCTTCTTTAAATAAAATAGAAGGTTAGACTTTTAGCTGGTTATTTCGTCTATTAATGTCTGGTGAATACATTTTTATTTTCCATAACATGATCTTATCAGAAGGAAAGAAAATGTTTCTGACAAAAAGTTAAATTTCACTGTCTAAGGTTAAACTCTTTCTTTTAAAAGAAAAAGGCAAAGCTTTACTGAATACAAACAAAAAACAACCTGCACAGGTTAAAACAGCACTGCCCAAGGCCAAGAATACAGATTCTATGGGACCTGACAATATTCCTGGCAGTGTTCTACATGAACTACAGAGTGAACTGGCAGCTCACTTGTGTGCCCTGTTCAATCACAGCCTCACCTCAGGCTTTGTCCCTACCAAATGGTGTACTGCTACAGCCATCCCTCTCCACAAAGGAGGAGTGACTACAGACCCTGGGAACAATCGCCCCCATTAGCCTGACAAGTCTGATATGCAAAGCTATGGAACGCATCATCATGGACCTAATAAACAAGGATATAGGGAATCTCCAAACTCTGGATCCTACACAGTTTGGTTTTGTGAAGGGTAGATCATGCCCGCTCAACTTGGTCGACTTCTTTGAGTCAGTCACCAGAGCTGTGGATGAAGACAAGGTGGTTCATACAGCCTACCTTGATCTGGCCAAAGCTTTTGATACAATTCCCCACTCAGGAATCACAGAAAAACTCACAAAGCTAGGCATCAACCCCTATATCACTAGGTGGGTTGCAAACTGGCTCACAGATAGAGCCCACAGTGTGAAAGTAGCTAACTCCAATTCAGACTGCAGACCAGTCACAGGTGGAGCCTCACAGGGTTCGGTCCTGGGTCCTCTTCTGTTTGGTATCTACTTCTCGGAAGTCCAGGCCAACACAAAGGGACTCTGGCTGACAAAGTTCACAGATGATTGCAAGATGGGAGCTATTATTAACTCCCCAAGTGATGTTGACACCCTACAGAAAAGCCTCACTGAGACCAATGACTGGTGTCAGAATCATGGCCTTAAGCTCAATACCAAAAAATGTGTCGATATCCCCCTTAGGAAAAACCCAGTTGCCTTGAATTACCACATCGATGGTAGTCCACTGAACACAGAAGGCATTATAAGAGATCTGGGAACACAGGTTGACAGCAACCTCTCTTTTGACCACCACATTACCACTGTGGTCAGAAAGTCCATCTATGTGGCATATCTCATTACTAAGAGTTTTACATCCAGGAAGAAAGAGGTCATTGTTTCCCTCTACTCTTCCCTCATTAGGCCAATCATCGAGTACAATGCCTCATTTGGCATGTACCTCACTAGACACCTGCAACAACTGGAGAGGCCACAAAAGTACCTCACAAAGAGGTTCCTAGGCCTTAAACACTTGTCTTATATGGACAGACTCAAAAAACTCCAACTATTCTCTGTCTCATATCGCCTACTTGGAGGCGATCTCTGCTTGACTTTCAAAGTGATGTCTGACCCAGCTCTGTTGGAAATGCTACATCTAAAGAAATCCCAATCCCTCCACACCACACACTCCAGAGACCTCAGCCTCATTACCACAATCAACAAAACATGCTGGAGGGGTGGGTTCATTACCCAGAGACTGCCCATGCTCTGGAATAGACTTCCCATACATGTCAAGCAGAGCACCTTACTGGCCTTCTTCAAGAGAAATCTTGATGAGTGGATGGGAAATAGAAAGTTCATCCTGGGGATAACTCCAGTGGCTCTACTCAACAGAGGCACTGGGAACTAAGATCAGGTGGCACAATGCCAGGGTAATCCTATGGTCTAGGCTTGTAAAGGCTCCAGGGCCATTAGCCTACTACACACCTATGAACTTATGAATCTAATAAGAAGTAGAACATTTTAATGATAAATAAAAATCCCATTCAGGAAGCGCTTTTGTCTTAAACAAGACTTCTTTAGACTGAATGAACTTAATACACATAAACCTTTAAAGAGCTCTAAGTCACATGACTGAAAACACTTCACACAGTCAATTAACTAATTAATGCATGAGCCTTTTCCTTTTCAAATATATCTTGAAATTTTATTTAGCATTATGTCTCACTTTAAGGAGCAGTACAATACTGAATCACATGCTCCTTCTTATTCATAATTATTTATGTATGGATTTTGGCTACCTCCACTTACTGGTATGGTATATTAGCCTTCCCATCTCAGTCACCTTATTAACCCTATATCAGACGTCACATCAACGATGTCTTTTGAGTTCCTTCTTCCCTAGTCACTCTCCCCAGGATTCATGAAGCTCCATGCAAGATTAAGACTATTCTTGCATGGAGCGGCTCGTGCCCGTTTAGAACAGCAGCACACCTTGCATATGTATGAAGGAGCGCTTCCATTTAATCTAAATGGACACGAACCATGAACGAGTGTAGGGGGCATGTCCAAGTAGTGCATGGACACTAAACATGCCCGCTGCACTCAGAAAGTGCCATATGGCACTTTGTAAGCCAAACTGGCATAATATTAGAGCTTTGCTGTAATATTATGCCAGTATTTTAGTGTCCGTGGACACTGAAATGATAAAATGATCATTTCAGTGTCTGTAGACACTGAAATAAAAATGGCAATAAGAAAGCAATGCAAGGGGTGTGTTACAGGTTCTGTGACACACCCCCTGCTTTGCTAAAGTGCCGTACAGCACTTTTGCAACCTGGTAAAGCAGGAAATGTGTGCAAATGCACACATAATGGGTGATAAATCCCCCAAAAGTGAAAAAGCACAAGCATAGCCCCACAGACATAGAGGGTTGATAGAGAACAGGTCATGCAGCAGCATGAATCACGTAAGGGTAGAAGTCTGAAAGCAAATGCACGGCAACATTCCCCTCACAGCAGTTCATGTTAACAAAGGCACAAATGATGGGGGGAATAAAACTACATCAGGGACATGCCTGAAAAATTGTCCCACACACTTAAAAAGTTGATGGATAACAGGATATGTATTAGCAGGAGTCCCTGAGGGATAGAAGCCTGAAAGCCAAATCAATGCCAGTATTTCATGACTGCAGTCTTAAGTAGTGGTCAGAACACCACAATTCATACCCATATAACCTAATAATATCATAATAATATAAATTTTTTTTCCAGTAGCCTAAGGAATGTGTAAGTGTAGCTAAGTGGTTGTGCACTTTATGGCCGTCTGCTTAGCATAGCTTAAACATGCCAAATGAGCTAAATGCAAATAGACAGGTAAATTTTCCTTGCTGAGGTAATATAGTGGTTAGAGTCACACCATTACATGCAGCTGTTCATGGTTTGAGTCCCAAAACAGGCAGTTTATTTTCCTATGTGAAAGTAGTGTTAAAATTATTTTAATAAACTTAAATTATGTAGCAATCTTTTTTGTCGACCAGGGTAGTGCAGCAGTTCCAAAAGTGAGATGTCAGTATAGAAAATATGTGAAACCCCCATATAAACACAAGTGCCCCATACAGTATAGTCACACAATAACATAATTTAATGAAAGCACATAGAGGGATTCATAGAAGGTAAAAGTAAAATTATAATGTGTATATATATTTATTTATTTATTTATTTTATTTTACATTTGTTGACCGGGCTAGTCCAGCTGGATATATGTCCATTTTCAGTGGAGGCCCGGGGAGAAAAGCTCCACAAATTACAACAACATAAAAGGTCAAGACAAAGACAATAACAGTATAATTTGGTACATAAGTTTTAACAATTATAGTACAAGCCTAAGATTATATATTTTATATTTCAGTAGGAAAAAGGAAAAATTTATCTAAGAATAGATGAATAAGACTAATACATTTGTATTAGAAATGGTGTAGTACAAATCTTTATAACATATTACAAAATTAGATACACCTAGTTATTTATGATAAGAGATACTGAGGTCTCACAAAAAACTAAGAAAGAAAAACACTAGAGATCAATAGATAGAGTATAGAAGAACAGCAAACAAGGATGGATTTCTAGTGTTATTTAGCACATAGGTTGTGATACTATATGAAGGCGTTTGATCATTCCACTGTATATACTTATTTACATGAGAAAAAATCCTAAGGAAGGTTAAGCTCACTAAAAATTAGTGAGACAACTCAAGATCATGATAGGCTAGGAAGTGTGGGAGTCTAGTTAATAGTTAGGTACTTAGTCTGGGTTAACACAGGGGCATAGCCAGTGTGATTTGAGGTAGGGTTTAAGCTTGCTTTTAAATAAGCTGACAGAGGATATTGAGGTTAGCTGGCTTGGGAGGATGTTCCAGGCTTTACCTACTGTATTGGAGAACAAGGTGTCACCAGCTAAGTTGTTGGATTTTGATATTTGTACAAGTAGGTTATTAGCTGAGCGTAAGGTCTTGAGGTTATTTTAGGGGATGACTAGGGATGTAAGTATGGGTGTATTTTGAGGTAAATACAGAATCTTATGGGCTACTATTAATTGATTGAAAAGTATTAAATTTGGCAGCTCTAACCATCCTAACTGATTCAGATTGATACAGTTATGAGTTCTATAGGAGGACCCAGCTGCAAATCTGGCAATATTGTTGTAGGAGGATGTAAGTTTACTCAGATTACTTCTACATATTTTGGTATAGATAGGGGAGGCATAGAGCAAGGTAGAGATGAGGTGGGTATGAGCAATAGTAACCCTGGCTGGAGGTGTAAGAAAGGGTTTTATTCTATAGAGGGAACCTAGTTTTTTGTTTACTATTTTTATGGTGTTATTAATGTGAGGTTCAAAGGACAAGTTGTTATCTATTAGTACCCCGAGTAGTTTGGTGGTTGGTTCCGGAGATATTATAGTTCCATCATTTGAAGTAATAGTAAAGTTAAGTGGGTAGGTTCTATGGTGGGGGTAAATAGTAGCATTTTTGTTTTTTTGGGGTTAAGGATAAGACGTCTTTGTAGGAGCCAGTTTTCAACTGTACTAAAGGTCATTTGGGTTAGTGACTGAAGTTCTGATTGAGAAGTAGCAGCGCATATGAGTGTGGAGTCGTCAGCGTATTGGATACAGTCAGCTTGAGGAATTACAGAATGAAGGTCATTTGTAAAGATGGAGAAGAGTAATGGGCCTAATATAGATCCTTGTGGGACCCCTAGAGTGACTGGGACGTGGGAAGATAAAGTATTTTCCCATAGTAGAGCAAGTTGCCTGTTATGTAGGTATGATTGGAACCACTGTATAGTATGGTTGTCCAATGACAAGTTTTTGAGTGTGTCTATAAGGAGGTGGTGATTCACCATGTCAAATGCTTTGGACAGATCAATAAAAACAGCTGAGGATAGAGTATCAATATTACGATTGCTGTTAATATGGTTAGTGAAGGATAAGAGAGCAGAGGTGGTGCTATGAAATGGTCTAAAGCCATGTTGACAGGGTGCTAATAAATTGTGATCGAGTAGGTAGGTTAACAGTTGTATGTGTATACATTTCTCCATTATTTTTGCCAAAGGAGATAGAATAGCTATGGGCCTATAACTGGACAACTCTTGGAGTTACCGCCCTTATGCAGGGGAATTATGTGAGAGACTTTCCAGATTAGGGGAATAGATCCTTCAGAAATAGTTCTGTTAATGAGGATGGATATGGGGTAGGCTATGACTTTAGCAGCTTTTTACAGGTATTCTGCAGGTAATTTATCAGCAGAGAGAGTAGTGGGTTTAAGTTTCTGTATGAGGTTACAGATAAGTGAAGTGGGCACTGGCTGAAAATGAAATTGATGAGAATTATTGGTAAAGGTTGTGGCAGAGCCTGGGATGCTACGGGATAGCTGGTTGGCTAGGGATTGTATGGTTTCAGTGAAAAAAGTATTAAATGAGTCTGCTATTTGGATGGGATTGTTTTAATCAGAGCCAGAGGGAGAGGTAGTACTTGAGCATCCAGGGTGTAGGAGGTTATTGATACCTCGCCAGAATTTTTGGGGATTATTTTGGTTGGTTTGTTGTAGTTGGTAGTAGTAGTTTCTTTTATCGGCTAATATGGCTTTTTTTTGTTTCATTTCTTAGCTGTCTGAATTGCAGGTGGTCTGAGGAGCTTTTTGTTGAGCGCCATTAGGCCCATTGTTTATTTCTTTGGAGGATTTTTTGTTTGGTCGTTTTGGTGAGCCATGGTGCCGGTTTGGTTCTAATTCTAACTTTATATTCTAACTTATAATTCTAACTATATATATATATATATATATATATATATATATATATATATATATGTATATATATTATTTTATAATAAAAATGTATAAGTATAATATGTTTAAACGTGCCATCATCACTCTGTATCTATCAGACCCTGTTCTGCCCAGCAACAAAATAGTCAGCCCTGCCAAGTCTTGAACCCAGGATGCTATTCTCTACAATCTCAGCAAAATAACACTACACCATCCGAGCTGTAAACAAATTTGCAATGTTTTAACAAACATATCATGCATTCTGGTCATTTAACATTAATGAAAAAAAAAAACAGTACTAAGTGTCAAATAATGATCCTGAATACTATAGTCAGATGAATATACCACCACACCATCTGAGCTGTAGGAAAGAATGCTGTTTTTTCAAACATATCATGCAATAGAAGCATACATATAGGGACATATTTCAAATATTGCTGTTACAAATGAAGACATTTGCTACAGCAACAGGGTGTGTTTCAGCAGACAATTACTGAAGGATATGAGGATGGAAACTGAAATGTTATGTCATTACTTACTGACATAAATCCTTGGCTCATCACCGTGATTTACCAGACAAATACAAGTAAATTGTGGAACTGAACAAAAGTATGGACCAAACATCCAGACATTCTGTGAAAATCCTGGCAGTGGAGAGGTATGCTCAGAACCCCTTAGTGCAATGAATCTGGATCAAGCCTGACAAAGGGGGGGGGGTCATGAAAATAGGGACATATACAAAATACGTCAGTAGATAAGCTGAGAAAGTTAATTTAGTAACACTGCATGTCCTAACATATATAGACTAAAATATCACAATTCCAAGACTCAATTGCTTCCCATTGGTTAGTGAGCTCAATCCCCACATCATCCCATGATGTTCCAGGAATACACAATAGTTATGGGGACCAGAACAAAGATATCAAGCAGACACCGGGACATCCTACAAATACGTGGACATAACACAACAGTAGGGAAACTACACTGAGCTACTGAGCAATGTCCAAACTATAATCAGACTGACCTAACACTACCCAAGTTCAGCTCTGGGGCTGTACACATGCATTAGCAAATATAACAGGCACTACAAGGATGTAACACTACTGGAAAACAGACACTGGTGTGAAAGTGCATACCTCCAAAAAATTGCACCACAGTCACAGCAACATACCAATAAGCAAACTGAACACTACAGCATAATGACTGTGTGACCAACAAAATCCCGTTTGCCACTCACACATTACCCCATATACTGCCCTAAGTCACAATGTAGTGGGAATAGTGAGGTGTTACGGGACACGTCATGGTCTGCATGTACAAATATATACAGGCAATAAGGAACCAGAAACTGGAGCGGCATGCACAGTCAGGTAGAAAGGGCCCATGACACTCATTTGTACCCCCTTCCTACACAGCCCAAATAACATGTACACACTACACTGCTACACAGTCCTAACAGTCTTTTAACAATGGGCAGACATACACAGACCTCTCAAATATACAGTTTCCCAGAGAATGCATAGGCACAGGACTCATATGTATGGCTGCATCCTTGTTACATATCTGGGGAGTCTATGACATCACTGGGATAGTAGCAGGAATTAATGCAATAAATAATGATACTACATACTTCTGAACCTCTTAGTGCATTACATCTGGACAAAGCCTGACATAATTGGGGGACAGAGGCCCAACCACAGGGGTATATTGGACATATTGCTGTGATAAATGTAGACAGTTGCTGCTGTTACCAGCTTTGTTGTCACATATCATTTTTGAGGGATATGAAGTCAGTAACATGAATGGATGTTAGTATTTACTGACTGCATTCCCCAGAGTATCCTACCGATTAGCCAAAGACAACAACTGTCTGGTGAACAGACCAAACATATGAGCCATGCAAATGGACAGTGTAGAGGTATGACTGCAGTGATGTAACAGAATGGAAATCCCCTGACAGCTGCCAAACATATCAGCCAGCACCTTATGAAGCACAGTAAGACCAACATGACACTCCCCCACATCACCTCTGGAAAATTACCCATGTATATTCAAATATAGCATGCACTACAGGGATGGAACTGTAGTGAAAAGCAGAGAGTGGTGCAAAAATGTCCACCTAAAATATTTGCAACACAGTCACAGCAACATACCAGTACCCAAAATGAACACTAGAGTAGAATGACTGCCTGAACAAACATATCCTGATTGCCAGTCACATACTACACCAACATATACTGACCAAATTCACAGTGTACTGGGAATCCTGAGGTGTTACAGGACATTTCACAGTCAGCCCTTACAAGCATACAGACATGACAGACTGCCAGCCGCTGTAGCAGCATGCAGAGTCAGATAAGTAAAGGATGTATGGCACTCACATCTTCTACTCTCCCTACCCAGTCCAGCAAACATCTACACACAATACTGCTGCACAATCTTGGCAGTCTGTTCACAATGGCCAGGCAGACATAACTGTCATATGTACAGATGTCCACAGATTTACCAGGGTGTGGAACCATAATCCTGGCCACCACTGCATACCATGACCAGGAGTCTGCCAGGTCATTGACATGATAACTGGAGTGCAGTTGGTAATTAATGATATACCATACCTCTGCACTTGTAGTGCAGGACATCTGGACAACACATGATGTATTTGTGGGACAGGGGGCTGGAAAGAGGGATATATCACATATAATGGTGTTACAAACTGAAACAGTAGCTGCTGTTACACGTGTTGTTGTAATAATACACATGATATGATGTCTGGAGCACCAATGGATGTCAACAGTTACTGACTACAATCCTCACATTATCCTACCAACCCCACAAAAACAGACATTGTGCGAGGAACAGACCAAGCATAACAGGCAAACATCTGGCCAGTCTGTGGAAAACATGCCAGTTGAGAGGTATGTCAGAGGCATATCACTGTCAGATGTCAAGTCACCCAGTAAATGCATGCCCAGACTAAACCTGTCAATCTAGCAACCCTCCATGTGTATAACAGCACTAATGACATACAATCTGCACCCAATTCTGGAGATTTGACCCTCATGATGTTGGCCTGTCTCCACATGTCCTGTCCTGTGAGGTATTTTCACCTACTGTCTGTGAAGCTGTAGCCCCCACACCTACATAATGTCCCCCCGCATACGCAAGGAAAATGTGCAAGGACCACATGAAGGGTGTCCCATATGTTGGAACTAGCAGCAGTGTCCAGGCCCACACCACAATATTATGTTGGCACCTACATAGCTTTATGGCCCCGGCAATACCTGACAGGACAACATCAACCTCCTCAAGGTAGGCTGAATGCCTGTGGTGGACAGCAGCAATACACAACTACCATCATAGGTGGAAATAATCACAGGATGGGACAAGAAGGAACAGGTGCCTCACTGGAAGCCACGTCACCTTGTTCTGCACAAGCAAATAAGGTCATAGGTGATGTACCCTAAGGCTGTCTTTGAGTGCAAACTGGAGGCATCCACCAAAGCCAATCACTAGGACTTCCAGACATGTGTCTGCAATTCCAGAAGCAACACACATATCTGCTCTGTAGTAGTGGTCAATAACACCACATACACATATGCCATGGATATAGGCAACTGGCTGCAGACAGGTGAAGTGTAGACATCACCCCCCCCCCATAGGTACCCATGTGCATGTACAGCATTGCCCCCCCCCCTCATTATCTGGAAGCAGGTCTGTAATGCCCTTTTAAAGGCAATACACAGAGGTCTCCATAGGCCTGATACCATTCCTGGCTGCATCCAACATGAACACAGGCATGGGATCACAGACCCATTCTGCAGTGTAGTCAATCATAGCCTGCAAAGAAGACAGACATACAGTTGATAGAAAACAGGTTATGCATTAGCATTAATGTTCAGAAGGATACAAGTCTGAAACTGAAATGTATGCCATAATGTCATGGCAGCAGTCCTCAATGACATGGTCAAAAACTGCAATACTCTCCATTTAATATAGTAATATAATATTAATGTCCAATAGGCAATAAGTAAAAATATACAGCTCAAAACCCGAAACCAAGATAGTGCAGTGGTCAGAGTGCCAGCTTTGCATGCAGGTATACACGGTTTGAGTAATACAAGAAGTAATCCAAATTTATATGGGAAAGCAGTGTTAAAAGTGTTATATTCACATTAAAATATGTAGTAAGTTACTTTTGTCACTTAGGGTAGTGTAGCTGGTATAAAATGGATGTGTGAGTGCATATAACATATGTTCGTAGGTTCATAGGTATGTACTAGGCTATTGGCCCTAGGGCCTATATAAGCCTAGCCAAAAAGGTATCCTGGCTTTTTCCACCCAAGAAAATTATTTTCCTGTGCCCCTGTTGAGCAGAGACACAGAGGTGATCCCCGGGGTGAATTTCCTATTTCCCATCCAGTCATCAAGATTTTTCTTGAAGAGTGCTAGTGAGGAGCTTTGTTTGATATAGATAGGTAGTTTGTTCCACAGTATGGGAAGTCTCTGGGACAGGAATCTATCCCTCCAGCATGTTCTGTTTATTGTGGTAACAAGGTTTATGTCCCTAGAGCATGTAGCTCGGAGGATTGGGATTTCTTTAAGTGGAGCATGTCCAACAGCTCTGGGTTTGACATGGCTTTGTATGTTAGGCAGAGATCGCCTCTGAGTAGGCGATATGCGACGGAGTAAAGATGTTTTTTTTTAAGATGGTCTGCGTAGGGCATATGTTTGATGCCAGTAATCCTCTTTGTGAAATATTTCTGCAGCCTTTCCATTTGTTGTACCAAAAGGGGCGTTGTACTCTATAATGGGTCTAATGAGTGATGAGTAGAGGGGAACAAGGACCTCTTTTTTCCTGAAGAAAAAACTTTTGTGATGAGCTGTGCCATGTAGAAGGATGTTCTGACTACTGTGGTGATGTGATTATCAAAGGAGAGAGTACTGACCACCTGTGTCCCTAGGTCTCTTATCACACTTTCGGTGTTAAGTAGTCTACCACCTATGTGGTAGCTCATGGGTACAGAGTTTTTAGCAAAGGGGATGATAATGCACTTTTTGGCTTGGAGATTGAGGCCATGGCTTTGACACCAGGCATCTGTATTAGTGAGGCCCTTTTGTAGGATGCCCACATCATTAGGAGTTTCGATTATGGCTCCAAGTTTGCAGTCATCTGCGAACTTTGTTAGCCAAAGACCTTCTGTATTAGCCTGTGCTTCAGAAAAGTAGATGCCAAACAGGAGAGAACCCAGGACTGAACCCTGTGGTACTCCACTTGTCACTGCTCTGAAGTCAGATTTGGAGTCTGCTACTTTCACAGTGTGGGTTCTGTCAGTGAGCCAGTTGGCAACCCATGTTTTGACATAGAGATTTATACCTAGTTTAGTAAGTTTATCTATAATTCCAGAGTGAGGGATGGTGTCAAAAGCCTTGGTGAGATCTAGATAGGCTGTGTGAACCACCTTACCCTCGTCTATGGCTTTGGTGACTGGTTCAAAGAAGTCAGGTTTAGGAGACGTGAACTGCCTTTTACAAACCCGAACTGGATGCGGTCCAAAGTTTGGAGATTACAAATGTCTTTGTTTATAAGGTCCATGATGATACATTCTATGGCCTTGCAGACCAGGCTCATTAGGCTAAAGGGGCAGTAGTTCCCAGGGTCTGTGGTGGCTCCCCCTTTGTGGAGTGGGATAACCATCGCTGTGCACCATTCAGTGGGCACAGAGCCTGAGGTGAGGCTATGACTGAACTTGGTGCTTAGGTGGGGCACCAGTTCATTCTGTAGTTCATGTAGAACACAGCCTGGGATGTTGTCAGGTCCCATGGATGCTGTGTTCCTGGCTTTGGAGAGTGTGGTTTTTACATGTGCAGCCATGATTACAGGAACTTTGCATTCTTCCAGTACAGAGATGGGCCTTTTAGAGGGTAAGAGGGGGGGTAAAAGTTAGCACTGAACCTATCTGCCAGGATGTTGGCAATATCAGTTGGTTCTGTATATTTAGTGCCACTGTGCTGTAACTCAGAGCATATCTGAGTGTTACCATTGAGATTCTTGACACAGCTATAGAATGTTTTTGGAGGATAGCATCTTGATTCTGTTAGGGATAGCACGATCCACACACTCATGTAAGTACCTATAAAGTGCATTTGTGTAGTATTCAGCAGTCGTACCTCTATTGTCCAACTGCATGGGTGTCGTGAAGTTTGCCACTTCTGTCTTAAGAAGCATGAAGCTGGCATTGGAGAAATTTTTTATGGTGGTTTCCCTAATGGGGGGTGGGGGTGGGATGTGGATGTCTAGGATGATTAACTTGTGGTCGGATCTGATCAATGAGGAATTGACCTCTGGTGTGTAACACTAGTCACCCATGTTGGTAATGACCAGGTCTGGGATATTGCTGCCCCTGGTGGGGGTGTGGTTAAGTTGATCCAAAGTGTTGGAATTTATGAATTCCAGAAAACGTTGAGCAAAAAATTTGGTACATGAGTAGTTTTCCCAGTTAATGGTGGGGTAGTTGAAATCTCCCATTACCAGGGTGTTGAGTTGTACCATAACATTTTCCAGTGTATCAATAAATGAGGAGTGGGAATCCTGGGGCATGGTGGGGATCTGTGGCAAGTTGCAATTTGGATTCCGGTCTTGCCCAGAGTTAGTTGCACTTGGATAATCTGGGATGCATTATGCTGAGAAACTAGCCTGGAGGTGTGGATATCCTTAATGAATATGGACACACCTCTGCCTTTAGTGTTTCGGCCCAGGTTAGGTGGCTGAAAGGTGTGGTATGAATTATAGCCTGGTCATGCAGGGGTGCTCTCTGGAGACTTGAACCAAGTCTCTGTCACTGCACAGATGTTGATGTTCTCCATTTTAAGGAGTGCCTCGAATGAATGCATTTTGAGGTTTAGACTTCTAGCATTGAGTAGCATTACCCTCAGATTTTGCTTGCTTGTACCTGTTATGGTGGTGAATTTGTCATTTGAAACTTGCCTAAAAAGGCATTATATGGGTGGCAAGAGCCTTAGCCAGTATCCAGAATCTCAAGGGCGAGAGGTGCAGGCCATCTCTGGCAAAGCATCGTGGTCTGTCGATCATGTCATCCCAGGCAGACAGATACTGGATCCCCTTAGAATGACACCAGAAGCTTAGCCACTTGTAGAAGTCAATCATTTTGTCCTTGTACTGTGGTACCATTCTGGGTGATGGCAGGATACCACTCACGGCTAGGGTCATACCTACTTGGGTTACAAGATCAGAGAGCTCCTCCATGTCTATTTTTATGTAGTCCAGGAAGGTGTGTCTCAGGTCATTCACACCAACATGGACAATGACAGAGTCATATCTGTAGTTGTTGTGGAGTGACCTGAGTGCGTGCGTTATGTGGTGGAATCTGGCACCTGACAGGCAGCTGACAGTAACTTTCTCCTTGTTTAGCCTGGTGAGTGGAACATCAGTGCATCTGACTACAGAGTCATGTATGACTAGAATGTTGGTTACGTTGTTATGACTTATGGGCTGTGGTTGAGTGGCTCACTGAGTTTGTTGGCTATGCGTCATTTGGGTTGTGTTGGGGGGGGGTTGAGGTTGCTTGCTTATCTGCTTTGGAGGCCTCTGTTGCTTGAGCAGATTTTTATTGAGAGCCTCCACAAATGTAGGTGTGTGTTTTGTGTTTATATGCGTGTGTTTTGGTGGTGTAGGTCTTGATGGACTATGTGATGAGTGTGATGTGGTGCAAGTGCTTACCTTCTCCTCTTGACTGTCTAGTCCAGTCCTGTGTGCACTTTGTTTGCTTCCAGTTTGGCTATATAAGTGCATCTCTCACAGGTTGTAGTGTTGGTCGGTAGGAGGAGAGGGTTGTCTGTGTACATGAGGCAATTGCTGCATTGCTCCAAGTTGCCCAAATTCATCAGGTAGACAGGAGAAAACACTGGGAGCTGACCCTTTGACTTGTCTGGATAGCTGCTTATTTATTAAGTACTAAAAACTATTTTCCTCTAGACGAGTGAGGAAAGTTGTGTGCTGTAGTAATTTGTAGCTTATTTAGTGCTTACAACAAGTTCTGAACAAGTGCTGAGCTCAAAAAAACAGATTTGAGTGCTAAAATTAAAAAGAACTGGCTAGTTCTAAGAGAAAATTTGAAGAGCAGACTTTATGGCGCCAGGAATAGTTTAACCCTAGCTAAGCAGCGATGCATAAAGTGTATTTTTTTTAATATAACAGTAGCAAATGAGAAAACTGTAACTAATTAACCAACAAAAAGCTAAAAACTGAGCCCCATTCCATCAGTCTTTAATCAGACAACTTCTAACTGCACATTCCTGCCACTACGGTGCAGGAGAACCTTCTCAAAAAAAAGATGGTCTGGATTAGTGCTCAAGTTATACAAAGCTAGATTCAGCAGGTCTGAATTTTGTGTATGCTACAGCAAACAAGGCACACCAATTTCAGAAGAAAACAGTTCAAATAAGCAGGTACATTAAGCCTTTAACCAGAAACTCCCAGCTCAGAAGGGCAGAATCTACCCTCTCCTCCCACAAGAGTGCAGACCACACCTTCTTAATGTAAAATAACTGGCCCAAAGCCCAAGTGCTTAAACCAGAATGAATACACTTTTAGAATAACACACTAGGCCTTCAGTCAGCAACTCCCAACTTAGAAGGATGTAAGCTACTTGTCCTGCCACAACAGTACAGATCACAGACCTTCTTAATGTAAAACAACTGGTCTGAAGCCCAAGTGCTTCAACCAAAGGTTTAGAATAACAGTTACAATTTAATCAGGCTACTAACAAGCAGCAATAAATGCAGCAAAATAAATGCAATTAAGTACTTTTAAGAAAAAGCAGCAAAAGCATAATAAAGTAATAATTTAGGAAGAAACACAAATACAGTAAAAGCAGATGAATAAAGTGCAGTTTTTTATATATAACAATAGAAAACGAGCAAACTGATTTAAACAAATTGCCCAATTAACCAGTAAAAAGCTCAAAACTGAGCCCTGTTCCAGCAGTCTTCAAGTTATACAAACAAAGCTAGATTCAGCATGCCTGAATCTAGCTTATGCAACAGCAAACAAGGTGCACCAATTTCAGAAAGAAATAGTTCAAATAAGCAGGCACAATAAGCCTTTAACTTGTGAAACATGTGAAAACACCTATGTATAAACATGTCCCATACAGTATAATTACACCCCTTGCTATTATAATGAAAGTACATACAGCCATGTCATGTAAGTGAGTCATATACACTTACTAAATGAAGTCATTAGTGTAGAATATTATGAGAATGAACTGTGGACAATGATTATCAATGCTCAGCTATGCTTAGCAGGTTTGACAACACATTTCTGTTGTCCTCACTCTCTCCCTAGGGTTTGAGTGTCCAGATTCACCTCCAAAGTCTGTACAGCTGTTGCTGTATAAGAAAATGGACAGCTATGGACCTTCTGTACACCTGTCCTGCGCATCCGCAGCTATCTTCCATATTGTTCTTCCCCTCTGCGTGCCTCTTTTCCACCACTTTCCTATCACCCATTTCTCTTTTCTTTTAAATAATTAGTGCAGGTGTAAGCATGAGTAAGAGCAACAAAATTACTAGCCCTGCCATGTCTTGAAGCTAGGGCCCTGTACACCATAGTCAAAGCAATGTACCACTACACCATTTGAGCTGTAGGGATTGCTGATGCTTTTTCCAACATATGCTCATTCAACAGTAGGGAAAAGATTCCATAGAATCAGTCAGGCCTCGTATGTATATATATATATATATATATATATATAGAGAGAGAGAGAGCGAGAGAGAGATGCATGTATATGGACAAATATATACATAATATCTTCTTCTTCTTCTTCTTTCGGCTGCTCCAGTTAGGGGTCACCACAGCAGATCAACTGTTTCCATTTCTTCCTGTCCTCTGCATCCTGCTCTGTCACACCAACCACCTGCATGTTCTCTCTCACCACATCCATAAACCTTATCTTAGGCCTTCCTCTTTTTTTGTTTCCTGGCAGCTTCATCCTTAGTATCTTTTTCCCAATATACTCTGCATCCCCACTTAGCACATGTCCAAACCAACGTAATCTTGCCTCTCTGGCTTTGTCTCCAATTATTCTACATAATATGAATAGTGATATACATATAAAGTATATATATATATATATATATATATATATATATATATATATATATATATATATATATATATATATATGTGTGTGTGTGTGTGTGTGTGTATATATATATATATATATATTTATATATATATATATAATATATATATATATATATATATATATATATATATATATATATCTATATATATATATATATATATATATATATATGTGGATTCACTACGAAAGCCCAAAACCTCACAATATCGACACACACAATACCGATGCCCAGAAGCACGAAACATCAAAATGCCGAAAATGACATGACAACAAAACCAAAAGCCCAAAACCATCAATAACAATATGTATGCAGGGGGGCAAGCCCCCCTGCACCCCCACACCCCCGTAACTTAAATATACCTACTCCAAGATCACACTACAGTGAGGAGAATGGCAAACTTCCCATTCCACACTGCACGACAATCTCCATTATTCATTGCCGGGAACATGAAGTTTCGTGCTTCTGGGTGTCGGTATTGTGAGGTTTTGGGCTTTTGTAGTGTTTATATATATATATATATATATATATATATATACATATATATATAAAAACATATATAAAAAGAAACTATACATATACTGAAATATATATATATATATATATATATATATATATATATATATATATATATATATATATATACTCATAACATGTAGTGGAGTCATACCTCAGAAACATACCTACCAACCCTTACTGCAAGAAATCTGGCCCAAGGCTGTCTAAATGGGTGGAATGGGACAAAACTAGGGACATATTTCAAATATCACTCTTATAAATGTAGAATGTTGCCAGAGTGACATGGTTTGTTTCAGCATACATGTTCTAAAGGATGTGAGTTCTGAAACTGAAATGTATGTCATTATTTACTGTCAGAAATCCTCAGATCCTTACAGTGATTTACCAGGGATATGAAAATAATGTATCTGTGGAACAGACCAGAAATATGAGCAATAAACCTGGACATAGTGCAACGATCCAAACAGTCCCGAGGTAGGCTCAAAACCCCTAAGTGCAATAAACCTGGACCAGGCCTGACAAAGGGGGGGGGGCAGAAAGCCATGGAAATAGGGACATATCTGAAATACTGGAGTAGATAAGCCGACACAGTTGCTGCAGTAACACCGTCATGTCTGTCCTAACATATATTGACTGAAATAGCACAAGTCCAACACTAAATTACCTCCCACTGGTTAGTGACTGAAATCCTCAAATCAGCCCACTGATGTGTCAGAAATACACAACACTTATGGGAGCCAGGCAACACTATGTCCTACAAATATCTGGACATGACATCACATTAGGTAAACTACACTCACCTGCTAAGCATGTCACTAAGCACTGTCCAAATTACAGTCAGACTGACAAAGTACTAACCCAAATCTTCTAAGGGCAACTACACATATATTGGCAAATGGGTTCCCTTCAGAATGTCAAAATACTGAAACCTCGAATTTCATATGGTCGAGACCATATGATCGAAGTTTCAGTATTTCGAATTTCTGAATGGAGATCTGCATACAGCATGGAATGACAGATTTCCCTTTTCCTCACTGTGGTGCAATCTCGGAGTTGGTATATTTAAGTAGCAGTGGTGTGGAGGTGCATGGGGGCTTGCCCTCCTGCATAATTGTTTAAATAGCTGTTTTGGGGGGATTTGCTACGGAATTTCGATATTCTGAAACATGGATCATATGATCTCGATCATATGACATTTCATGTTTCAGAATTTCAAGATTCTGAAGTGAATCCATTGGCAAATATATCAGGCACTATAGGGATGTCACAGCACTGAGTAACAGACACCAGTGTGAAAGTGCATACCCACATACAATTCAACCACAGTCACAGTGACATACCAGTAAGCTGAAGAAACAGTACAATATAAGGACTGTGTAAACAAAAATATCTCAACATGTTTTCCACTCACACACTACCCCTAAATATACTGGCCCAATTCACAGTGTAGTCTAACGCCTGACTGTGGTATGGAACATGTCTCAGTCTGCCCCTACAAACATATACAGCTGATAGTGCATCAGAAACTGGAGCAGCATGCAAAGTCAGATAGAAAAGGACCCATAACACTTTCATCTTCCCCCCTCCCTACACAGGCCAAACAGCACATTCACAATACACTGCTACACAATCCTGACAGTCTGTCAACAATCACCAGAAATACTCAGACATCTCAACTGTACAGAGTCCCACAGAATCTCCAGGCTTTCCCCTCATATATAAGGTCTCCTTAACACATAACATGTCTGGCAGTCTGATACATCACAGGGATGATATCAGGAATGAAGTCATTATGTAATGATATACCATACCTATCCACCTCTTACTGCATGACATCTGTACAAAGCCTGACATACTTGGGGGGCAGAGGCCCAAACACAGGAGCATTATTGACATGTTGCTGTTATAAACTGAGAAAGTCACTGGTGTAACAGGGTTTGTTGTAACATATCTGTTCTGAGGGATATGAGGCAAAAAACACACATGGATGTTACCATATACTGACTGCAATCCTCAGAGTATGCTACTGAATTTCCAAGGGCACAAAATGTGTGAGTAACACATCAAATATAAGAGTCCAAACTCTGGCCAGTGTGTGGATAGTCCTACAGTTGAGAGTTATGTCAACCACATAACACTGTCAGACTTAAAATCATGCAGAGCAGCCATATCCAAACAAACCCTGTCAAACTAGCATTACTTCAATTGTAAAACAGCAATACATCCATTCTGTCCATATGTCTGAAACATTCTCCCCCAGTTTGTTGGGATGTCTCCACAGTGTTTGTTGTAAGAGGTATTTCCAACTACCCTCTGTGATGCTGTCTGTCACACACCTCCATGAAGTCCTCCTCACAAGCAAGGAAAAGGGGCAACGCCCACATGAAGTACTCACTTATAGGAGTGTGTTTCCATGCTATTGGGTATAGGAATACCACAGCTGTTCTACATGCAATTAGCAAGTGGGGGACACCAGTTGGTGCACAAGCCATCAGCTGCTCATGAGCATTGCCTACAAAAAGCAAGCTGCTGCCTATGCAAAACAGATGTATATCCTACACCTGTCTCAGAGGGATATAGAGAGAGAGACAAACAAACAGACACACACACACACACTGAAAGTGAAGGATTATACCAACCGAACCGAAAAAAAAAAAAACAGGTTGTGAAACAATTAAGCATGTGATGGAATGTAGTAGGGGGTATGTAAACATGTAAAATAGGAAGTTCAACAAATATTATGTCTCATCAACACTTGCTGTACTGATATATTGCTGATCAGAACCTATGGCCATAGCATCTGTGTCTGGCTGCAGTGACAAAGAACACAGCTCAGGGCCCTGAGTCACCCCAGGAAAGGATGGCTCATATATGACCACTACTGGAGCGTGTGTTGAACAATACGGACTGTGACACTGCTTGGCCAGCTACTGGGATGTTGCAGATATCCATATGTTAATTGTGAATACAAATATGATATGCATGTTTGTCTCAGAAATGTGATGGACCTATACAGGGTATTTGCATACTGAAATACTGTCGCAGTTGTGTGTGTTGAACTCCATGTGATATACTGAGCTCATACCATTCAACTGTCCAGTGTTATGCACACTGACCATATGTGTGCCTCATATTTGCAGTTATTTCGTCAAGAGTTGTGTTATGTCTGACAAATAATTGGAAACCTGTGAACACTGACATTACAACATCACCTTCTCTTTCTTTTGGCTGTTCCTGTTAAGGGTCGCCACAGCAGATCATCTGTCTCCATGTCTCCCAGTCCTCTGCATCTTGCTATGTCACACCAACCACCTGCATGTCTGCTATCACCACATACATGCATCTTATCTCAGGCCTTCCTCTTTTCCTCTTACCTGGCAGCCTCATCCTTTCACAAATATACTCAGCATACCTCCTCATCACATGTCCAAACCAACATAATCCCACCACTCTCTAGCTTTGTCCCCAAGCTGTCCAACTTGGGCTGACTCCCTAACATACATATTCCTAATAATGTCCACCCTCGTCAAACATAGTGCAAATCTTAACATCATTAACTCTGTTATGTCCAGCTCTGACTCATGCCTTTTTTTTCATTGTCAATGTCTCCAACCCATATAACATAGCTGGCCTCACTACCATCTTGTAGACCTTCCCTATCACTCTTAATGGTACTGATCGATCACAGATCACTCCTGACACTCTTCTCCACCACTCGCATCCTGCCTGTACTCTCTTCTCCACCTCTCCCCCACACTCACCATTACTCTGAACTGTTGTTCCCAAGTACTCCCTGGATCCTCACCATTCTTCTATCCTCCCTCTCATTCATACACATATATTCTGTCCTAGTCCTGCTGACCATCATTCCTCCTCTCTCTAGACCATACCCCCACCTCTCCAGGGTCTCCTCAACCTGTTCCCTACTCTCACTACAGACCACAATATCATCTGCAAACAGCAGAGTCTACAGGGACTCCTGTCTGATCATGTCTGTCAACCTGTCCATCACCACTGCAAATAAGTAGGGCTCATAGCTGATCCCTGATGTACTCCCACCTCCACCTTAAATGCACCTGTCACTCCAAAATCAGAACTCACCGCTGTCACACTAGCCTTGTACATATCCTATAGCATTCTTATGGATTCCTCCACCACTCCTGGCCTCTTCATACAATACCACAACTCCTCTCTAGGCATCCTGTCATATGCTGTCTCAAAGTCCACAAAGACACAATGCAGCTACTTCCGACCTTCTCTGTACATCTCCATCAACACTCTCATAGCAAATATTGCATCTGTACTGCTCTTACCTGGCATGAAACCATACTGCTGATCAGTAATCCTCACCTCCCTTCTTAACCTAGCTTCCACCACCCTTTACCATTACCTCATGATGTGACTGATCAGTGTTATCCTTCTGTAGTTTCTACAGTTCTGCACACCACCCTTATTATCATAATCAGTACCCAAACACATTTTATATACTCCTCACACATCCTCTCACTTTCCAAGATTACAGTAAACAATCCAGTTAAAAAGACCACTGCCATTTCTCCTAAACACCTCCATGCTTCCACCGGTATGTCATCTGGACCCAATAGCCTTTCCATTCTTAAACCTCTTCATAGCTATCCTTACTTCCTCCATGAAAATCTGTTGCACTTCTTGATTCACCATACCCACATCATCCAAACTTCTCTCTCTCTCTCATTCTCTTCATTCAACTGCCCATCAAAGCATGTTTCCATCTTCTCTACACACTCTCCTCACTTGTGAGTACATTTCCACCATTATCCTTTATCAGCCTTATTTGCTGCACATCCTTCCTAACTATGTACCTCTGTCTAGCCATTTGGTACAGGTACTATTCTCTATCCTTGGATCCTTGGTGTCCAACCTTACATACAACCCTTCAGATGCCCCATCCTCAGCGTTATGCCACCACTGTTTTTGCCATGCACCCCATCTCCTTATACTCCTGTCTACTTTCTTCATTTGCCTGACAATCCCACTTCTCCTTCACCAACCTCTTTCTCTGTATACTCCCCTGTACTTCCTCATTCCACCAGCAGGTTTTCTTATCCTCTTTCCTTTATGCAGATGTCATACCAAGCCCCATTCTACTCTTCTCCCTTACTAGCTCGGATGTAGTTACCCAGATATTTGCTAACTCTTCACTGCCACCCCTGCCTGTCTTAACTCTTCCCTGAACTCAGCCTCACAATCACCCTTTCTCAGTATCCACCATTTGATCTATGGTGCTGCCCTCACACTCCTCCCCCTCTTCTTGATCACTAATGTCATCCCACAGACCAACATTCCATGCTGCCTAACTACACTTTCCCCTGTCACCACTTTACAGTTTCCAATCCCCTTCAAACAGGTCCACCTGCATAGGAGATAATCCACCTGTGTGCATCTTCCTCCACTCTTGTATGTCACCCTCTTTCCCTCTGTCTTACGTATTCACCACAGCCATGTCCAACCTCTTTTGCAAACTCTACCACCATCTCACCTTCTGCATTCCTTTGCTTAACACCATACCTACCCATAACTTCTGTATCCCCTCTGTCCCCTTCACCAACATGCCCATTGAAATCTGTTCCAATCACCACTCTCTCACCCATGGGTGCACTCATCACCACTTCATCCAACCACTCCAAAGTACATCTGTCTCATCCATCACACATGCAATTAGTGGAGAATATGCACTAACAACTGTCATCATTACACCATCAATTCCCAACCTCCAAAACATCACTCTACCCGACACTCTTATCACCTCCACAAACATTCTGGGTATAATGTTCCTTCAGGTTAACCCCTACACCAATTCCCCTCCCATACACAATATGATAGAACTATTTGAACCAAACTCCAATACACACAGCCATACACCCCTTCCACCTGGTCTCTGGCACACACAATATATCCACCTTTCCTCTGTCCATCATATCAGCTAGCTCTGTCCCCATAACACTCATACTCACAACATTAACAGTCCCTACCCTCACTACCATGCTCCTAGTCTTTCTCGTCTCTGCCTGCCATATGAGCTTCAGACATCCTCCAGGGTATGTCTGTGAATGCAAAGGCTACTGTACTATCAAATGATATACGTGTGTTATAGCAATACAAAGAAAGTGTCACTAATTTTGGCCCATAGCCCACCATGTATGTGTAGTGTCCTCCAGATGTCCTGCCCTACCAGGTTGACATGAATGACTCAGCAGCAAGAGTGTAATTACAGTGTGCCATACTGACATAAAACAGAAATGTATAACAGGTATTACCTGTACATATGTATGTATGGGTAGGTGTGCCTGGCTGCTTCATAACTGACATGGGATGCAAAACATCAGGTACATAAGCTGTACATGTTGTACACATGTGTAATCTTATCTTCTGTGCATCCAACAGAGTTATACTTCTATAGCTAATGGATGTTGCATTGCCCTTACACAGACATGGGTACTAGAATAAGCATGGGTATCATATTGAAATTGGAGAGGGTACAACTGTGTTATGACCTTGTGTCCATGCCTACTACAAACAGATATATGACCACCCACATAGCTGTATGGCCTCAGCAATACCTTACTTGTAAAACCTGTTTCCACCAAACTAGAGTAATCCCCTTTGCTGGACATCAGGAATGCACAAAGCACATAATTGGATGCTATATTGGCTGTACAGAGCAAAGTAGGATCATGCACCAACTGGGCAGCATGTCAACATTTGTCTGAATGAGCATATTAGGTCACAGGTGGATTACTATAAGGTTAACTATGAGAACAAACTGGACACATCCACTAAGGGCAATCACAAGGCCATCTTCACATGTGTCTGCAGTCTCAGAGGCAACAACCCAACCCACCCTGTGATGGTGGTCAATCACACGACATACACACACACCATAGCTACAGCCAAACTGCTGCAGACAGGTTTAGGGCAAACATCACCCCTCAGCTCACCATCAGTATAGGTGGATATGCACAGCACATGCACCCCTCCCCTCATCATCATGGATCAGGTGCAAACTGCCTAATCAAAGTTAACAAAAGCAAGTCCCCTTGGGACCTGATAACATTCTTGTCTGCATCCTACATGAACCCAGGCATATGCTTTCAGCTCTGTTACACACTGTATGCAAGCAAAGCCTGAGTACCATTGACATCCCATCTGTAAGAAATGCAGCCACTGTCATTTCTCTACACAAACGTCAATGATGAATGGTGGTTTATGCAATGTACTGGCAAGAAAACAACCACTTTTTGCCTTCACTTCACTTTACACCAAAAAATACAAGTAGCAAGTTCCAATAAGGCAAACCAGGATAAAATTTTCACATCAATTTATTTGGTACCTCAGCTTTTCACCTTCAAAGAATATTCACATTCAAGTACACCTTTCCTTTATACCACTAACAATTATGTTAAACCAATTACAGTGAATGCAATTAAACCTAGATAACCTTATGAAAGGTAACACATTCATTTTTCTTTTTCCTTTATAACACACCATAACACATTTTTCAAAATGTAATGTTTATGTTTCTTATATTCAAACACCTTATTATATACAAAAATAATTATAAAATTAGATTGCTGTCAATGTTCATACCCCTAGGTTGTAATGTCCTAAAATTAATAACCATCCTACATTCTAGTCTATTTAGTTCTTCTTTAACAATACCCCCATAGCTCAAAACAGGACAAGCCAAAACACTAAATAATATCCCTGTATTACAACCCCATGTGTAGACAAAAAGTGTAGAGCTACTGGGCTAAAATATTTTTATTTCTAACGCCCTTTAAATGCTGTAAAATCCTTACCTTTACTTTCCTTTTTGTCTGTCCTATATACCATTTTACCTTTATACATGCAAAACCCATAATGTAAACAATACCCAGTGAGTTACATGTATAACCTTCCCTAGCTTTATACCTTTTTCCATTAATTTCTCACCCATCCAGATTTTTACCCTATTACACACACTGCGATTACCACATGACCACATTCCTATTCTACCTACACTTTTACTTGCCCCCACCCCCACTTAGTATTTCCTTTAAATTAGCAAATCTACCTTAAGAGAAGGTTATATGTTCAGGGAAGATAGATCCTATGTTACTATCTTCCTTCACCATATACCAGAAGTTTTTACTAATGCTTTCAATTTTCTGGCTAAATGGTGAAAATGTTGTCACAAAATATTAGTTCTCCTGTTCTTGCCTTCCCTGATTAACACTTGTATCCCTATTGAAACCTTCCCTTAACACACACTGCACCATTTTGTTATTTTTTCTTTCCTTTCACCTAAAACTATTCTCCTAAAAGGTTTTCAGGATACCCTCTACATCTTAATCTCTCCAGAGACTCTTCCAGGACTCCTTGTTTTAGCTTTTCCTCTGATGTATTCCAAAAAACCCGTTTCAACTCACCGAAGTGTAAAGCCTTAATCAAGTGTGGGGGATGCATGTTTTTAGCATGCAGAAAATTATTAACTGCAGTTGCATTTCTATAGGGTCTGAACTGCATGTGACAATCAACTTCCACATACAGTTCCACATCCAGGTAGGTAATACTTTTAGCATTTGTTTTATACACACATTTTAAACCATGACTTGTACTATTCATATCTGTTATAAACTCTTCAAATTTCTCCTGCTCACCCTTACATACAAATATTAGGTCATCTATAAATCTGCCAAAAAACACCACATTATTCATAAAAAAACTGATTTTGGTACACAAATTCCTTCTCAAACTCTCCCATGTAATCTATAGCATATAAGGGCGCAAACACCACCCCCATTGCTGTATCCTTCTTCTGGAGAAAAACTTCTTCCCCACCTAAAGTAGTTATGTGTCAAACAGAATTCTAATAAGAGTAGAAGGAAGGAAAATCAGGGTCCTTCTCCCATTACTTTTCCCATAGCTTCCAGACCTCTCCTTGTCTCAATGTTTGTATATAAAGAACTTACATCTACTGTGGCCCAAAAATAATCTTGTTGCCACCTGATTTTCTTTATTTTCTCATATAATTCCCTCGTATTCTGTATATGTGCTGGTACTCTTTTTAAATACATTATCTTTTCTAAATAACTTTCGTACATCCTTGTTATTAAAAAGTCCTAACCTTTCACCTCTTTCCAGTATTTCAGACAGTTCTTCATTGAACCTACACTTTGCGTTCTCATTTAATTCAATATATTCACTAGTAACCCCAACTAAATCCACCACCATCTTCTCATAGTCTTTTTTATTCATTATAACCCAATTTCCCCCTTTATCAGCTTGGCGAAAAACAAAATCATCTAATTTCAAACATGCCCCCTGTAATTCCCTCCATTCCCTTTTAGTCAAATTATATTATTTCTCTTCATGAGAAAAAAGCTCAAATTCACTTTCAGTTTGACTACATACTACATCTTCATACACTCTAATATACATGGGAAGCTTAGGTGGTAAGAATTTATTTTTGTTTGAGGCAGAATCTGGTACATCAAGGTGGTCATATCCAGTGTCAAACTCATTGTATGGTGCAATTTCAGGCTCATATAAATTGTCATTTTCAGGACAATTTTCCAACCAATTATTCATATCAGTCATTATTTCAGTTTCATAAATACTAACATTTAAAAGTTCTTCATCAATTTCATGTGCTTCTACTTCACATGTTTTATTCCTGTTTTCACAACTTTTCTTGTTATTAAAAAATGCTTTCAAATACAATTTTCTACAAAACACTTGCCCCCAGATACTGTATGCCTTGCACGGTGTGCAGGATCAGTGCAGGAGCTCTAGCAGGCAATATGTCTGCCGTGCGATCCAGGAAAAGCCTGCAGGGGCATGCACGAGTATACCCTGCACTAGTCCTGCATGGACTAAGCCCCTGTATGCAAATCACTCCATTTGCAAGAGAAATACATGCAAATGAGGTGAATTTGCAATATAGGAAGCTTGCAACCGGCCGTGCAGGACTAGTGCAATCTGCAGAAATCCAAGTACATTTCTGCAAAATCCAAAACGGAGCCATGACAGCTCCAAATAAAGGCTGCATATCAGTCAGGAAGCATACCAATAGCCAAGTATAAGGCCATTGGCATTGCAAACAACATAAAAAATAAAAAAATCAACTTTTATTTTTTTTTTAGCTGATCTTGGCTGTTTAAGCGTAGGGCAGCAGAGCGCAAACAGGATTGGGGGAAAATAACAAAATAAACCTAAAATAAGCATTCTAACTAAAATCACTATTCTGCCATGCAAGTCAATGGCAGGCAGAAGACAACATGGCCAATGAGTAGTGGTTGCTAAGGGGGAAGGCTCAGTGTAAGACATGTAACTATGCATTAGCAGGCAATCCTATGCAAATGACAGGATTGATAGTGAATCCAAGTTTTCCCCAGCATGCTAGTCAGATCCCAACAGTGTAAGAGTTGGAATAGCTTGGTGCAAGCCTAGGAGTTAGCTGACATCATGGAGGGGGGGGGGGGTGTCAGACATACTGTAAGCAGATTGGAGCCCTGTTGCTCAGGTTTGCTCCTAGCTAAGTACAGCTAAGCAAGGGGGTGTGTCTGACTCTGCCTAGCGCTCTGTACATTGCCTAAACAGGTGTGCATGCCGCGCACCGGGTTTTAAAGGTTTAAAAAAAAGTTAAACCAGGAACTAGCAGCTCTGTGCACATATGAGCACTCTGTTTGCAAGGCGCACCCCTGAGCTTAAACAGGAAGGCAATGGGAAGGGACAACAGCAGTAGGAAGGTAATCTAGGAGAACTAGCATAGCTGTCAGGTGAAATGTATCAGAATTAACCAGTTACACAGGTAGCAGACAAGCACAGCCCAGAACACTACTATAAACTATGCAAACACCTTCCCCTCTGGTTTTTCCCACACTCTACACCACCAGTGTAAACAAGCGGGGAACTTTTAACACTCACAACAGCAAAATGATAGGGGCTGCAATAGCTATCATACAACAACTTGTGGAAGATGCTGAGGATTGTGAGTATGAATGCTGTCAACCAATCCACAGGGAGGAGATGGAGAAGAGTGTACAGACCCAGGGTAACCTACCAGGAGCTACATGAGCTGGAGATAGTGAAGCACTATAGGGTAGACAGGGACTTCTTACAGCAAATTGTTGAGCTGTGCCGGCCACACCTCACACACAGAACTAACAGAGGGGAACCCATCCCAGTGGATACCAAGGTATGTGTGGGCCTAAGAATACTAGCTACAGGTACCTTCCAAAGGCCAACTGGGGATATGATGGGGATCTCACAGGCATCAGCATCCAGGGTACTCCACCAGTTCCTGGATGCCATGTCAGCACATGTCAGTGAGCACGTATATTTCCCCAACACCCGTGAGGCATTGGCCAGCAATATGTAACTCTTCCACCAAATAGCAGAATACCCTGAGGTAGTGGGTGCTATAGACTGCATGCACATATGCATCAAAGCACCACATGGTGAGTGGGGTAGGTTCTACATCAACTGCAAGGGCTTCCCCTCCATCAACTGCCAAGTTGTGTGTGATGCCCAGGACATAATAATGAATGTGTGTGCTGGCTGCCCTGGTAGCTATCACGGTTCCCACATCTGGCATCTGACGCAGCTGTACCAGAGATTTGCCAATGGGGACATCCCTCACGGTCACCTAGTGGGGGATGCTGGATATGCACTGGAGCCGTGGCTGATGACACCCATCAGAAATGCACACACACACCCGAACAAGAACACCATAATGAGGCACACGCACAGACCAGAATTATTGTAGACCGTGTGTTTGGGATGCTCAAGTCATGGTTCCAGTGCCTGGACACATCCTTTGGAGCCTTGCAGTACTCACCAGCTACATGTAGTCAAACTGTCCTTGTATGTGCCATGCTACACAATATGTTCCTATGGAAACAGCTGCAGCAGAAACAGCACAGGGCAGGGCCACACAGCTCCCCACCATTGCCAAGGCCTGGACAGGCACAGAGTGACTCAGAGGAAGAACAACCCGAGCCTGCCCCAGTAGGCAGAAGGAGGCATGACCAGTATGCCCTGGCCTTGGCAAAGAGGCAATGCATAGCACATACACTGACACAGGAGGGACCCAGGAAATAATACCTCTCTCTGACTCTCACATACAGTAAAACGGGTGCCAAACATTACACTATCTGTCCTCAGCCATGTGTAGGGAGTGTACAATGTGCATCTGACATAGGCAGCCCTACAGAACCACCCTCAATACTGGGACACCCACAAGGTAAGTGACTCACACATGCCAGTCAGAGGGGTTCACATACCCAACAACAGTCACAGCCAGCAGGACAGGTGTAGACAAACACAAACAAAGGCTGTGCTATGGCCTCTGAATGATGCCTATGAGTAACCCCCCCCCCCAGGCCTACACAAAAAGACTACAGAAGGTCAGGCAGTGGGCCATTAGTTCTGAAGGGTAGGAAGTCAGAAACTAATATGTAGGTAAATCAAAGCAAAGATCTGTAGTACACTGGTATGCCTCTAGTCAGCATGATAGATAAGACTACAGAATGAAATGGAGTACCTGACATACCAGTATAGTCATAGCAAATGTGTACAAGTGTCAGGTGTGCCTCCTCATCCTATGTAGAAATGTAATAACAGTCAGGTGTGCCCCCCAATCCTGTGTAGAAATGTAGAAATAGTCAGGTGTGCCCCCCATCCTACGTAGAAATGTAGTAACAGTCAGGTGTGCCCCTCCAATCCTGTGTAGAAATGTAGAAGTAGTTAGGTGTGTTCCCCCATCCTATGTAGAAATGTAGTAACAGTCAATGCCAAATGATCGACGGATATCCTGCAGAAACAGTATGCTACCTGTAGGTGTACAACACAAAGGTCAGCACTGCAGTACAAAATACCTGGACTTGATCCACACATTCAATACAGATGGGCATATAGGGCATGCTCACATACTTAGAGAAATGAAGGCAATGTCAGTCAACAATATACTGAAAGGTCATACTGGACATGCTCACACACTTAAACACATGAAGGCCATGTCTGCAAATACCAGTGGACCAGACATATTTGTCAGTCGCAGATGTTAGTGCAGACACTCCACAGTATGCACCACACATGCTTTGCACACACAGTGGATAGGAATACAGACATATAGCTAAGGACAACACACTATAATAACCCAAAGGTAGATGTATATAGATGTGCGGAAGAGGGAGACTGTGACGAGGAGCCATCCAGACCTGTCCCACCCAGCACACAGCCAAAGGTCCACAACCACATTAGGTTCAGATGTCACTCACTGTAGATACTAGCCACCAGTATATGTCAGCATTACAGACTATGTGGTGCACGTGCTAGCTGTGCAACATGACTGTACAATGAAGTAGCCATCTAGCAGCTGTATACATGTACCTGTGAAATCTGACCCTGTGTGTGCCCGCATGTGGTGTGTCTACCTCTAGATGAATGGGTTATGGCCCATGCACACACACTGCCCTCCTCATACCCCTACTTTGACAAGCCTGTTGAGGTCATCCACTGTGAAATACACCTTTGGGAGAGCTGTAGCCCAGTAATCTATGTGGCGCATCCCATAACTGCGTACTGCTGTAGTGTGAGAAACTAGTTAGGTAGGAGTTCCAATCCCAGGCATGGCAACTGTGTGTGTGTGTGTGTGTGTGTGTGTGTGTGTGTGTGTGTGTGTGTGTGTGTGTGTCTATGTAGAGAGCAATGCTTTTTAGGGTTGTCACACTCCCTACAACTCAAATGCTTTACTTTGGTAAGGCTGCTAATGTGATCCACCTAGAAATACATCTCTAGGAAAGCTGTAGCCCAGTAATCTCCGTAGTTCATGCCATAACTGTGCACTGCTGTAGTGTGATAAAATAGTTAAGTAGGAGTTCTAATCCCATAGTTGGCAAGTGTGTGTGTGTGTGTGTGTGTGTGTGTGTGTGTGTGTGTGTGTGTGTGTGTGTGTGTGTGTGTGTGTGTGTGTGTGTGTGTGTGTGTGTGCATCTGTCTGACTCTGTCTGTGTAGAGAGCAATGCTTTTTAGGGTTGTCACACTCCCTACAATTCAAATCCTCTACTTTGGCAAGGCTGCCGATGTCATCCACCTAGAAGTACACCTCTGGGAAGGTTGCAGCCCAGTAATCTCTGTAGCACATGCCATAACTACATACTGCTGTAGTGTGATAAAATAGTTAGGTATGAGTTCTAATTCCAGAATTGCCAATTGTGTGTGTGTGTGTCTGTCCGACTCTGTCTGTGTAGAGAGCAATGCTTTTTAGGGTAGTCACACACCCTAAAATTCAAATGCTCTACTTTGGCAAGGCTGCTGATGACATCCACCTGGAAATACACCTTTTGAAAGGCTGTAGCCCAGTAACTTCCATAGCATGTGCCATAACTGCATACTACTGTAGTGTGATAAAGTAGTTAGGTAGGAGTTCTAATCCCAGACTTGGCAATTGTGTGTGTGTGTGTGTGTGTGTGTGTGTGTGTGTGTGTGTGTGTGTGTGTGTGTGTGTGTGTGTGTGTGTGTGTGTGTGTGTGTGTAGAGATCAATGCATTTTAGGCTAGTCACACTCACTACAATTCAAATGCCCTACTTTAGCAATCCTGCTGATGTCATTCACTGTGAAATACACCTTTAGGGAAGGGGCACTCCAGTAATCTCCATGGTGCATTTTATAACAGCATCATGCTGCAGTGTGCTATACAACTCTGGTAGGGATTCTATCCCCACACATGGCAGTTGTGTATGTTTTGTGTGTGTTTCTATGTTTGTGTAGGGAGCAAAGCATTTTAGGCTAGTCACACTCACTACAATTCAAATGCCCTACTTTGGCAATCCTGCTGATGTCATTCACTGTGAAATACACCTTTGGGGAAGGAGCACTCCAGTAATCTCTGTGGTGCGTTCTATAACAGCATCATGCTGTATTATGATATAGAACTCTGGTAGGGGTTCTATACCCACACATGGCAGTTGCGGATGTTTGGTGTGTGTTTCTATGTTTGTGTAGGGAGCAATGCATTTTAGGCTAGTCACACTCACTACAATTGAAATGCGCTACTTTGGCAATCCTGCTATCATTCACTGTGAAATGCACCTTTAGGGAAGGGGCACTCCAGTAATCTCCATGGTGCATCCTATAACAACATCATGCTGCAGTGTGCTATACAACTCTGGTAGGGATTCTATCCCCACACATGGCAGTTGTGGATGTTTTCTGTGTGTTTCTATGTTTGTGTAGGGAGCAATGCATTTTAGGCTAGTCACGCTCATTACAATTGAAATGCACTACTTTGGCAATCCTGCTGATGTCATTCACTGTGAAATACACCTTTGGGGAAGGGGCACTCCAGTAATCTCGGTGGTGCGTCCTATAACAGCATCATGCTGTATTATGATATAGAACTCTGGTAGGGGTTCTATCCCCACACATGGCAGTTGCGGATGTTTGGTGTGTGTTTCTATGTTTGTGTAGGGAGCAATGCATTTTAGGCTAGTCACACTCACTACAGTTGAAATGCTCTACTTTGGCAATCCTGCTATAATTCACTGTGAAATGCACCTTTTGGGAAGGGGCACTCCAGTAATCTCCATGGTGCATCCTATAACAGCATCATGCTGCAGTGTGCTATACAACTCTGGTAGGGATTCTATCCCCACACATGGCAGTTGTGGATGTTTTGTGTGTGTTTCTATGTTTGTGTAGGGAGCAATGCATTTTAGGCTAGTCACACTCATTACAATTGAAATGCACTACTTTGGCAATCCTGCTGATGGCATTCACTGTGAAATACACCTTTGGGGAAGGGGCACTCCAGTAATCTCTGTGGTGCGTCCTATAACAGCATCATGCTGTAGTGTGATATAGAACTCTGGTAGGGGTTCTATCCCCACACATGGCAGTTGTGGATGTTTTGTGTGTGTTTCTATGTTTGTGTAGGGAGCAATGCTTTTTAGGCTAGTCACACAAACTACAATTCAAATGCCCTATTTTGGCAATCCTGCTAATGTCAAACAGGTAAAATATGGTCACTGCAACACGTCCACAGCAAAAACGAGCCACGGCTAGGTAAAACTATGTATTTTAAGTGCTTTTTGTTTGCTAAAATAGGCAAACTTCTTCAGAAACCATTTTCAACTTTTGAATACATATAAATAGTCACAGCTGCTACCATTGAGCCTATCACAACACACAAGCTCAACCACTTACTTAAAGGTAACCAACCTACATACCAAGTTAACACTAATAAAATTAAATAATTATAATTTATGCTACTATCACCACAATAAAAAATACTAAAATATCATGCTTTAAACAAAATAGCAACAATATAAATAACCGTGCACTACTAAACCTATTATATTCTGCACTTAGTGCATATTATTTTTCAAAACTAACTAATGTTAGTCACAGACATAAGAGGTGGCCCAGCACCCTTACATCTTGAAGAATTAGAATTGGTTTGGCAGATAAAATTAAATGCCTGTAATTACCCTGGATTGAATGAAACATGTTCTATAAGTAGTATTCTCAAGTTAAAGAGCCTTAGCCGATGATTTTGTGACTAACATTAGTTAGTTTTGAAAAATAATATGCACTAAGTGCAGAATATAATAGGTTTATTAGTGCATGGTTATTTATATTGTTGCTATTTTGTTTAAAGCATGATATTTTAGTATTTTTTATTGTGGTGACAGTAGCATAAGTTATAATTATTTAATTTTATTAGTGTTAACTTTGTATGTAGGTTGGTTACGTTTAAGTAAGTGGTTGAGCTTGCGTGTGTTGTGATAGGCTCAATGGTAGCAGCTGTGATTATTTATATATATTCAAAAGTTAAAAATGGTTTCTGAAGTAGTTTGCCTATTTTAGCAAACCAAAAGTGCTTAAAATAAATAGTTTTACCTAGCCTTGGCTCGTTTGTGCTGTGGACGTGTTTCAGTGACCGTATTTTACCTGTTTGTTGTTTTTCAGCTTCCTAAATCCTGCTAATGTCATTCACTGTGAAATACACCTGTGGCATGTCCTATAATAGCGTAGTGCTATAGTGTAATACACTAGTTAGGTAGGAGTTATAATCCCAGACATGACAGGTGTGTGTGTGTGTGTGTGTGTGTGTGTGTGTGTGTGTGTGTGTGTGTGTGTGTGTGTGTGTGTGTGTGTGTGTGTGTGTGTGTGTGTGTGTGTGTGTGTGTGTGTGTGTGTGTGTGTGTGTGTGTGTGTCATTCATATCCTGTGTGGTGGTGGTTGTGAATGTGTAACAAATGGACTCAATGTGGAGTGGGTTTTGCAAATCCATACCCCTAAATGTGACATCAATGCCAGCTGAACAACTATAGTAATCCTTGCATTACCCAGGGTACACTCTCAATCCATGTCTCATACACACACACACACACACACACACACACACACTTGCCTAGTGAACAGCTGCTATGTTGGTAGTACTCTGCATATTGCCCACTGATAGTAACCATGGTGTGATTGCAGGGGGTTACAGAAAGCATGGCACCCTATCCATCAGTCCAATAGGCATGTACATGCTGACAGTGTCTCCATGTTCCCCACTGGACACCTGCAACACCTGTGGTGCCATCATATGGGACCCATAAAGGACATAACATACCTGAAACACAAGCCCTGTATGGACAGATGCCACTGACACCAGGGAATACTGGTATCATGCTATCAATGTAGGTGCAGTGCAAACCTGCTGTCCGTGAACAGTTCCCACCACATGAGGCCAGGACTGGCACATCTGATGATAACGATCTGTGTACACAACATGGGCCAAACACCCCAGGTACAGTTCCACATGTCACTGTACATGCATGTGGAAGGTGTACACATCCCAGACACTGTCCATATCATGGACTAAGGAACACATACATGGCAAGCAATGCACAGCATTGCCCACACACAATAGTCATCCAGGTGACTGGATGATGAATATAATACCCACCTGTGGGGACAGCTCCAGACACTACAACCCTGAGCCACAATGCAGACCACTGTCATGTGGCTTGATGCCAAGGTATACCAATCACCTAGCCTTGTATAGCCATCTGGCACCATCAACCACAACACACCTGTGAAGCAGTGCACACATGCATATCAGTTCTGGCACCCGTGTCTGTGTGTGTGGTGTATGATGCGTATGACCACATTTTCACTTACTACAACCGCCATTGGCATACTGAAGCATGCTGTCTGATGTCAGACACCTTCACATATCCTTTGCACATACAACCTCTGTATGACTCCTGTGGTGCATGTGATACCTGCACAGGACTGTGTTGTGGCAATCCCACTAGTGATGAGTTGTATTCCTGGCCCTGCCAAGTGTGGCAATGTGTATGCATCCCTGTGAGAGTGTGGCTGTGTTGATGTTGACACCTGTTCATGTGGGCAGGCATGTGTACTACACCTACCACATAGCTACCATATCCCTGTTGCAGATGTCACCTACCATCACATATACGTTCCAAGGGCTCCCCAGCATGTAACCTATGTGTCACATCCAATAACTGCATGGACATGTGATATCACTGCATAGTCATCGGGGGCTTGATACCCTGTACTAATGTACTGATAGGTGTGTGACACAGACATGTGTAAGTTTTAGTCTCCCACCCCTCCCTGGCTTTCTTGTGCCTCTGTCTGCCTCTTTTACTCCCGCTCTGGTGGATGTGGAGAAGTACCCCTGCTTTGCTTAGGCAGCAGCATGTGTATTTTAAGTGATGCTCAGGATCAGCTTATAGTCTCTGCACAAATTGCAGCCTTCTTCTAGCTGATTGCATGTGGAACAGCTGTGGTAACATTCCCATAGCCAATTGCATGGAAACACACACCAATATCTAGGAACATTATGTTGGTGGTGGGCCATTCATTCACTGTGAGCAGGAACTCGATCTGTTGTTTGGCAAACAGCACCTCAAATGGATTGGGGTTTACCTCTAGCAACATACACTGTGGAAACAGGCCAACACACATGAGGGGGATGTGCCTGACCTGACTACAGACTTAAGTGCTGCTATACTGCATTTGGAGTAATGTTGGTTTAACAGGGTGTGTGTGGATATGGCTGTCCTACATGTTTACATACCTGTCATGTCAGTGCTATGTTAATGAGGGAACACCCATCTGTAGGGCCATCTGCAGACCGGCCAGTGTGTGGTGCCTTTTGTTTCATGTGTTACCCACAGAGCACCTATCTGTGAACTGCAGAAGGTAGTGTGAGGATTGCAGTCTGTAGATGGTGACAGCTGTGAGAGTTACTGACTTCATATCCCTCATAGGACATATGGTGCAACAAACCCAGTAGCAACAGTAAATGTATGAGGTTATCACAGCAACATGTCAATATTGGCCCTGTGTATGTGCCTCTAGCCTCAACCCTGACAACCTTTGTACATATGTCATGCAGTAAGGGGTGCATATGTACTGTACACCAAAATTAGTGACATCATATCTGAGAACAACCAGTGAGATAGCAGACTGCTACACATGTAATGTATAGTAGGGGTTATATTTGATGACATAACCTGGACAGTCTGTGGTTGTGTGTACAGTACTGAGGTCTGTGTACTTATGGTGATTGTCGGCAGTGTGTATTGTTAATATGTACCTTGGCCTGTATACAGACTGTGGTAGATGTCATTTTTCTTGGTCCTGTTCGATCTGATGTTACATGCTGCTCCACTGTAGGTTACCCTATCAGCTTACATGTTTGTAGGGCCATACACTCACGTCCCATACCACAGACAGGCAGTGGGCCACACTGTGTAGTGGCCCAGTATATGTAGGGTTAGTGTGTGGGTGGCACATATGAGGTTGGTGTTGAACAGATAGTACATATGCTGTAATGCGCTAGCATGTCATATGTAGCTGTGGCTGTGTTCACATTGGTTGAGGTGATGCACTTACACACATGTGTGTGTTACTCTGTGCTGTGGCATGCCTGTAAAGCCTGCTATCTATGTGCAGGTACATGTGCATTCCCCCATAGGAAATGTAGGCCAGTGTTGAGCCGGTCTGCCTGTAGTCTGCACAGTGCTTTGTTACATGCCTAGCAGCTTAGTGTACTTACTCAGTGAGATGTAATGTCCAGTTATTTGCCAGATGTACTGCTGCTGGGCCACCATAACAGTCATGTATGTCAGACAGAGCAGTGGTATGCTGTACAGATGTATGCCAATATCTAGTGGGTGATATGTGCCCATGGCACCTCCTTACCAGCAGTTATTATGTGGCAGGACAGACAGGGATGTGTGACTGCATAACCTATGGGGGCAAATGTATACCAGTAGTTACGTGTTATACCCATGTTATACCCATCTACATTGTCAGGATTGTTCCATATGTCTTGCACTAAGGTGTTATGTGTATACCTCTGGACTGTCCAGAGTGTGTCAGACTGTCCACATATATTGGCCATTATCTCTGCTGTCATCTACAGGAGCATTATGTGCTAGCAGTGGTACTGTACTATGATGTCCTTAGGATGTCTGTCAGTAGCCAATGGTGCACATGTTAAAAGCAGATGTGACCTCCCACACACAGCATGTCTGTGAAGACAATCCCTATTACAGTAGCAATACTCTACAAGTATACCTGCTATACAAACTTGACATCCCCTTGCACTATGATGTTGGGGCTACAAGGGCTGAGGTAGGGCTACACTCCATGTTCAGGACATATGGTGATGATATATGTACATATACGTATCCAGATATCTATATAGACATACAGATATACATATCAACATACATAGATGGATATGTATATGTACATAGATATACAAATAAACACCCAAATATATACATATACAGAGCAATATATGTCTACACATATACAGATAGAGATACATATGCACATATATGTATGGATATGTACATATATATTGACAGTAGTAGGTATATCAGAATAGATATGTATGCACATATAGTTACTGATATCTACATAAATACCAACATAACTAGGCATATCTGTACACATAGGATGTGCATACATATATGGCTATATATATATATATATATATATATATATATATATATATATATGCATATATCTATGTGTGTACACACATATATATATATATATATATATATATATATATATATATATATATATATATATATACACATATAGGTATATTGGACAGCTATAGAATCCTGAAAGCCCAAAGTCCTGAAGACCAACAGGGGTGAGCTGTCTTAAGGTATATGGATGTACATTACTATACAATCCACCTTGGTTAAATGCAGGCCTACTGCCACTTGCCATACAGACTGTTCTGTTTGTCAGTGTGCTTGTGATGATGTCAGTTGTGCCTTGTTATGTAACAGTTACATCCCATTATGTCAACTGAGGTCTTTACCCCCTAGGGATTGTCTACAGAGTGTAGATAGGGACTGCTGAACTATACACCTGCATTAATTACTGTTGATTTTTGGTATCCTGTGGCCCAGTCTGTCTCTACTATTGCACTACTTGATGGCCTTGGCCTGGACAGCAACATTTGTTAACTTTTCTAGACTACTGTATTAGTATAACTGTTTCACAGTCGCATTACTCAGTTTGTCTGTGTCTAAACAGCTATATGACATGGCATATACAACTGTAATAGTACACAAATAAAGCTTTCCCATTTATGCACACCTCTGTGTGGTGTTATATCCTTTGATATCTCTGTGGGTATATATTGTAGGCAATGAATGTCATTTGTATGGGTGGCTCATACAGTCTCTAGTTGGTAACTGTAGGAATAGTGGCTGTTCCATATTGTGTGCACGTACTACATATGTAACTTACTGTAAATATCTCTGTGTATGTGTAGTTACATATATATATATATATATATATATATATATATATATATATATGTATCTGCATATATGTGTCTGTGTATATGTATCCTAGGGATGCCCATGTCATGTCTGGTCCTGGTTATGGGATCTGCAACATTTGGTAGTGCATTGCAGGGGGAACGTGTTTGGCTGTGGGGGGGTATACATATTCGTACATGACATATATTGTTTTGGGCCTCTCAACCCCATTAATGTTGCATGTGGACATATATGTTTTTGTTATTTCCCCATTGTTATCTACAGATGTATGTCTGTATATCTATCTATATATATATATATATATATATATATATATATATATATATATATATATATATATACATATATATATATATATATATATATATATATATATCTGCTGACATATATATAATCTGATGACATATATATAACCTGCCGTATATATTTAGACATATAGATGTAGACAAACATATCTATAGATGTAGCCATTTGCATGTATATATGTTCATATATATTTATATATATGTATATATTTCTATAGATATATATATATGTATATCTACATATATAGATATGTTGTATCTGTTTAGATATTAATATATTTACACACACACACACACACACACACACACACATACATCTAAATGTTGGAATACATTCTCTGTACTGTTGATTGACTGGGCTGGATGATATGTTTTTGAAAAAATCAAGGTTATGTATATCTGGCATGGCTTAGTGGCAAATCACTTTGGCTATGGTATGCATGGTCCTGGGTTTGAGCTTTGCATAGTATTTTGTTGCTGAGCAGAACATGGGCCATTGGATACAGAGTGATTAAGGCACTTTAATGCAGTGTAAGCGGGTTTGCGCAGGTTTGTGTGGAGGTAAACACTGCTAACTTCCGGTTACAGTTTCTTATACTCAGCTTCTAAATTGCTTAACCTGGGTAGGCATTGTTTACCCCAGCACAAACAGGCTTAAACCCACTTACTGCTGTTTAAAAGTGCTTACTACCGCTTACCCAGTGCTAATTTCTTTAAAAGCAAAGAAAAAGGGGTTCATAGGAAAGTGGTGAAAAAAGGGGCACAAAAAGGGAAAGACAGTAGGGAAAATAGCCAGGGAAGTACAGGAAGGGTGTAGGGAAGGTTCTTAGCTGCCCATTTCTTCTACAGCAACAGCTGTGCATATACACTGAATTGGGAGGTAGTTTTGGACACTCAAACCCCTGGGGGGGGTGAGGACAACAAAAATAACGGTGGACATGTGTGCGAAATGGACAGCTATGTATGGGGTGAGATTTTTTTGTGGGAACAGATTGCCTTTTTTGTTTTTTCAGGTGAGAGTGGGATGTTGGGGAGGGGTAGTAGGTATATTTGGGGAGGTAGGTTGGGTAGGTTAACAGACAAGACAAACAAGATGCATACAGGGGTGATATATGACACATGTGGAGGGTAAACACCTTGATGGGGAGAGGTGTTGGGAAATCAGAAGCCCATGAGCCCCCTAGTGGAAACAGTGGGATTGAGGTTCCCACCCATGGGCTGTCACCACTGCACCTTCACAGCCCCGAAGGTGGCTGTGCTAGGGGCTGAGTCGCAGAGCCAGGCTGACTCTCGAATCATGACACATGGATCTCGAGCTGGCTTAGAAGATCACCAAACTGCTGGTTGATCTCTCTACACACCATGACCTCGACCTGGTGATGGGTGACAGGAGCCTGTCTGCACCCACTCCCAGGGGGGTGAGCCCCATCCCCTGAGGTGATTCCACCAAAAGGTAGTGCAGGACCAACAGACAGGGAGGTCAAGGGTTGGGCCCCAGACATGCTGATGCCCGGTGCCACGGCCAACTGAGGTGGGACAGGTGGGTCCGCTGAAACCGGCCTTCCCAAGCGTGCTATAGTGTTTAGATTTCATTGTCATATGTGAGTTAGTAATAGTCAACACATTCCAGGGTTAGGTATAACAGCATGCATAGATATTCCCATTAACCCAGACACCATATATGGAACAGTTGCATAGCAAACAGAACACATGCATATATGGGACCACAGTGGTAATAAAAACAGCATGCAGGTACATTGATGACACCATGCCACCAATGTTGAAATAATTCAATATAGCACATGCATGGGAACCATTAATATATTTATCAAACAATGGGACAGTATCAGAACATAGGTGACATTACATACCAGTTGGGGTGGGTATGTTGATTATTGTTGGAGATATGGTGGGGGGGATGTAAATTAACAACTAGTATATTCCTGCAGTCCACATTTCTTTCCTTATCAGTGCTGTTATCTGTACCTTACAAGTCTTACTACACTTCCCTATAGCCTTAGTTTGGACAGTGATATGGCTGTTGTCATCGTTACACATGATCTGGTTTTACCTACAGTATACACCTCTTACCTGGTATACCTGTGGAGGGAATGTTTGTTAACACTAACTGTTTCTACACATACTCCAAGATTCCAGGTTGATGTTGTGCACATAGTTATCCAACTCTTTCTGCACAGACTCTGGCCATGTGTTGACCACATGCTGGTGTACTGGGACATATCTAGAATATTGCACCCTTCCAGCTTTAGTGACCTCACACACACATATACATGCTTTCCTACACAGTTATATTCTGTAGCACAATGTGGGTGACAGTGATCAGTGATACTTTGTTATTCAGAGAAACTGCAACACTCACAATTCCCTACAACACAAGAGTGAACAGTACCAGTACAGGTTATAAGGGTCTGTATTTCTCAGCACAGTGTTTGTATCTGACGTACCTGTGGGAGCAATGTTTGTTAGCACTACCTGACTGTTGCCACACAAACTTCCAGATTACACATTAGTATTATGCACATAAATCCACTCTGTTACTGTACACACTCTGGTCACAGCTTGACAACATGGGAGTGTAGATAGGACATACTTGAAATATTACTCTCCCAACAGTTTTGGGGGTTGCTACAGTAACAGGTTTGCTGTCATAGGTGTTTGACAATCACTTGTATTCCCTGTTTGCTGGCTAAACATCTCAGATCATCCCACAGACTTACTAGGGGGACAGGCAGCAGATATGGGCCCATATACTGGACCTTTTGGCCTCATCTGTACAGTTGTGGGGTATGATTCTGTATGCAGCCTACATCCACTCCCAGGATGCTACAACTTAAACACTGTCCATCACAGTTGTGTCTGCTATATAGATATTGCTGTATATCTCCTATCGGCTTTCTGTCTTATTAATCCCATGTGCTTTTGCATTCTGACCTTGTATTACAACACTCTTATACAGATTTCTTAGACAGTTATATGTTGTAGGACAGTGTGGGTGACAGTGATGTGTACTACCTCATTATTCAGAGCAACTGCATCAGTCACAATGCCATACAATACCAATGTAAACAGTACCATTACTGGGTATCATTCTTGTATTTCTGGGCACAGTGTTGGTATCTGACAGACCTGTGGGAGAAATGTTTATTAGCACTACCTGAATGTTCCAACACACAGTACCAGATGCCACATTACTATTCTGCACATACATCTCACTCTGTTACTGTACACACTCTGACCACAGCTTGATAAGTTGGGGTGCAAATGGGACATAAGTGGCTTCTTAGTCTCATAAGGTGTTGTGGGATTGCTAGTGTGTGCCAGCTTTGTTCTCATAGATGTGTGTCACTCAGTTGTATTTCCTGTTTGCTGCCTATATGTCTGGGATCATCCCACTGATTTCCCCAGGGGACAGGTTGATAGGCAACAGATATGGACCACTTTACTGGACATTCTGGACATTTCTGTACAGTTGTGGGGTATGATTCTGTATGCAGATTACTACCACTGGCATGATTCGAACCATGGCTGTGTGCTAAAAAAAAACAACAGTTCACATCTCAGTTCCATGTGCTATTCGGGTTTTGTTGTCTGCATTTTCCATGTTTTCATTCTATGTGTCTCTCAGTTGAACTAAATGGCCTCTGGGGATTACACCTGTCATATACAGGCATTCCTACACATTCAATTAGTGGTGCACAGTGTGGGTAACAGTGCTTAAAACATAGTACTATTACATGATTGCTAAACTACATTACCATATGATACCAGAGTATACACATGCATTCCAGCAGTTAGACCTTTAATGTCAGGCTATTGCACTCTTATTGACATACAAACAATATGAGACTCTTCCTGCCATAATCTCTAGTGTATGCAGTACTTGCCTTGAACTATACAGGTTTTATACAGGCAATTAATTTACTACTACTTTTAGTTTTATTTCCTATGACAGTAATTGCATGAGTATTACTGACCTGCCTCAAATCACAACCTTGCCAGGCGACTGACGTGGGCCTCCTGGTTCGCAGCCCACTCCATTGAAGCTGTGGGGGACATAAGAGGAATTTTTAGCCATATCTATTCATGATATACCTGAGCTGGAAATTATTACACACATAGTGGGGTAATACACACGACTGGAATATCCCCTGATGCTCTAGCCTCTTGGAGCCACTCCTCCAAGAGGTTCCCCTTATGCCGCTTCAGGTCGGCATAGTAATGCCTGACCTGCTCACTAGTCCGGGTTATGCCAGTGGCACTGGTGAGGTTACAGGTGAGATGGTCCCAGGCCTCCGCCTTATATTGGGAGCCCTGGTACTGGCCCTGCAGCAGCCTCTGATCATGGTCTTTGACAAGGAGTCCTGCCATGACCTTGGACTGCTGGATGCACCAGCGCTGTGGCCGGACATGCACACCTTCTCCCCTTACTGCCATTGTGCCTGCAAGGAGAAGCTACAACCAGTTATGAGATGTACTCCCACCTCTTGGGTTTAAGTAGGGCTGATTTCCCGCACTTTTCCATGATTGGCTGGTTTTGAAAAGGCTAAGCTATGGGCAAACCTGCTTACCTAGGGTTGGCATTATTTAAAGGGATATAACACTGAAGACATTGAGTTAGCTGGTCTACACATTGCTTACACCTCCTAAGCTGGCCTGTGCAGTGCTTAGCATTGCTTACATTACACTTTGCATTATAATTCCTTTTCGGCATTGAGTTATTATTCATTACACCTTATATGTATGCCTGGTATCCATGATTCATATGTATGTACACTGTATGGGGTCCTTGTGTTTTATTGGGGACTTCAACACTCTATTACAATTACACAGGACTTCTGGCCTTACTGCTGTACTCTGGTTCACATATTTATGTTATGTAGTGGGTTAAGGCACATATGTCTGTATACTGATTCCTTTCATAGGTTCAATTTGGTTTTACTATGGTGAATACTTATTTGCTGATAGCTCATTCTTCTGTACTTCTGTGATGGCTTGGTGGTTAACTACTGTGACTATGGTGTATGGGGTCATGGGTTTGAAACCTGCATGGCTGTTTATTTTGTTGATGGCCAGAACAAGGGCCATTGGATACAGAGTGATTAAGGCATTTATGAGCATTTGTAAGTGTGTTTGCACGGGTTTGCGCGACGGTAAGCACTGCTAACCTGCCAATACATCTGCTTACAGAGAGTTAGCTTCAGGATTGCTTAACGAGTGTAGACATTGCTTACCACTGTGCAAACAGGGTTAACCTCGCTTACTAGTGCTTAAATATGTTTACTACTGCTTATTGGTGCTTAAACGTGCTTACTACTGCTTTATTCATTATGACACTGACACCTCACATGTGCATTTACTGCAGTACTCCAGTTCATAAATATATGTTATTTAGTCGGTTTTGCAAGATAAATATTGATCATAACGTGCTTTGCCATGGAAAATGAAATATGCTGCAGTGGGACTCAAACTGGGAATGCCTGCTCGTAAGGTGAATGCTCTGCCCACTACACCATTGCTATTCTGCTTCATTTACATATATCTTCCTTGTTATCCTCTTCAGCCATTTAAGCTGCATTAACCATAGCTAAGCGATGGGCACACCCGCGCACCTACGGTTAGCTTTAATGGGATTTTTATAAAAAAATAAATAAAGGGTTTGTTCATTTCATTTATGTACACTGTTGCTGTTGTACACAAGGGGGACTGTTGGTGGGGATATGCGGACACCTATGAGTGGTCTTGCTCATTTCTGACCCCTTTCTGCTGTTTTTCATTGCAGGGGCATGTATATTCTGAGAGCTCTGCTCTCAGACATGCCCCCTGCACTCTTACATGCTCCATGTAAGACTAGGAGCTCAGGCAGCGCACCTCATTGCTATACATGGCACGCTACCATACTGCTCCTAAACATCTGCCTCCATGCAGGACTAAGCTAGTCCTGCATGGAGGAATAGTAAATCTGGGGATTAGTATCAATAGTAACATCTGCCAAACTTGGTATCCTAGCAGGAACAAATTTTGGACCTAATTGTATCACCTTTACAAATTCTGTGGTAAATTCAAAATCAGACAGGTTCACTATTTTTAGGTCATCATATCTGATTTCAGTCAAAGTCACATCTGTAACATTCCCACTAGTAATTTGTAACCCAACATTTAACAATTCATTTTGTGCCCTACTTAAAACATTTTTTTTACATATTGCACCATAACCATGATTACGTCTTAATTTCAACAGTTATCCATCATTTACAACAGAATAACTTTCACAGGGTACATCAGTTCTTGTATTGGAATCAATATTATTGTGCAACAGAGCATTAGTACCATGAGCTCTTTTTACCGAATTAACAGTCTCTAAAGGAAAGTAATTTCTTTTTCTTACTTTGTTCTGCTGCTGCCACCATTGTTGTTGTATCCTCCATTCCGTTTCTCTCTCCATTTGAAGCTTCTTATTTGTCGCTGTTTGGGGGATTGTGTTTATGCATTTTTTGCTTCATTGCTTGTCTCCCCCAAGCATACCTCTTCAAAAGATACGCTTTTTTTACTGCTGAAACTCGCCCCTGTCGATGAGAAGGATGAATCACAGGACCTTCTCTCATAGGAAGTCCCGCCTCATTTCTTCTGTTTACCCAATCGCTTTTTAGATCTAACTGAATAAGCTATATTATTTTGAATATCACCTATATCTCATTCTAATTTTTTTCTTTTTTCTGTCCAAAACATTTTGTCAACATCCTGAATATGTTTCTTTATCTCCACCATGATTTCTCTGTATCTAGATTCAGAGAAATCACTAAGTAGAGAATTCTCTAATTCAGTTATTTGCCCTCTCAGCTTGTCAATCAGTCACAAATTACGCTTCAGCAAGATCTGCAACCAAGTTAAAGTACATTTGAGAGAAGCCTGTCTCCATTCAAGAAATAAGTCATTCTCCTCTTCTACAAGTTCACAGGCAGGTAAATGATAAATACATAAGCCCCTAGGGGTTATATTCAGGGAGATATAGTTCTCAAGCAATTTAACATCATAAACCACAGTCATTTTCGATAGCAGGCATTCCAGCTGAAGAAAACTGTCCATATGGCAATCATCTTTACCAGGTCCCCACAGGTCATCCTTCGATAATTTTAGCTCTCTTTCACGAAGGAAATCAGAGAGCAGAACACCTCCAGCAATCCCCACTTCCTCCATCCTTCTTAGGGTTGGAAAGTCAGCCATGGAAGCTTGCTCCATAAGCACAGTACACACAAAAAAACAACCACTTTTCGCCTTCACTTCACTTTACGCCAAAAAATACAAGTAGCAAGCTCCAATAAGGCAAACCAGGATAAAGTTTTCATATCAATTTATTTGGTACCTCAGCTTTTTGCCTTCAAAGAATATTCACATTCAGGTTCACCCTTCATTTATACCCCTAACAATTAAGTTAAACCAATTACAGTGAATGCAAGTGAACCTAGATAACCCTATTAAAGGTAACACATTCATTTTTCTTTTTCCTTTATAACACACCATAGCACATTTTTCAAAATGCAACGTTTATGTTTCCCATATTCAAACATGTTCTTTGGAGTTTGCTACTTGCATTTTACGCAAAGTACTGGCCCTCATTGGGGTGAACATGACACATCAGGACAAGGAGTACAATGCATGTCCATACAGTGCTGCTAGGTACAGGGGTATGATGTGTTTGTAAGTGGTGGCTAACAATAGGCAATATTCATGTGCTGACTCTGTAAAGAACTCTGGGCAATGTCTGAGGTCCTGTGATGTGTTTCCCTGTTTATGTCTTCCAGGTGCCATGCAGAGGCAACCCGCATACACTGCTGCAGAGACAGCAGCCATCACAGAAGCTGTAATAACACACTATGCTGTGCTTTTTGGCCATAGCCGGCAAAATCTGCTGGAGCAGACTGCCCCATGGGATGATCTTGTCAACAGAGTGAACATCTTGGGCCACCATGGATGAACATATGATCAGGTCAGGCATAGAGCAACTGACCTGATACTTTGTGCCTGGCAAAGGGCTGCTGATGTATTGAGGGACTGTACTGCTACCGGTGGGGGTCCAGCCACACAGGCCCCACTTATGGCAACAGAGGAGCTCCTTGCCAACTCAGGGTAGCCCTCACACAACATCAAACATGTGAAACACCAGTCCTGGAGGTGGGTGGCACCCAGGCAACAAGCAAGGAGTGTGCAGGTAAGGCCAAAGTGCAAATCAAGGTAATGAAGTAGCAGGGAAACTATCTTCTATAGAGTCTCTAGATGCATATGTCAGTGCAAAATGGATTAGTGGGTGGGGTTTAGTAATGCACATAAGTGCACATCTATGGTGAAGGACAGCAAATTGTGTAATATTACAGTGTGTACTATACCTGTGCAGAAACATAGCATTCACCTTCTACTAATGCCATATGTGAATCCGCTGACAATACCTCTCCCCCACAACTACATAGGTCCCTCTTGTCTGCATGTGGGACAGCAATCTGAAGCCGGTAAGTATGGGATTTTCCTGTTGTGGCTTACCAGTACCCCAGGCATGTTAAGGTCATGCGTATGACCATGCACATAACTGTAACACTCAGCCATTGGGCAATATCTGCATGTTTTGTTGTGGTGTTTACTGCATTGCATCACGGTAGTCTTCACAGATGCATATCTGCAAGAGGTGTCACATATCTGTAGCATACCTCACAATCTGTCATTGCAGGACATCTGGACAAAGACTGACAAAATGGGGGGACAAAGGCCAAAAACTAGGGTCATATTGTATAAATTAGTGTTATACAGTGCATATAAATGGTGTACACACCTGTTAGACTACCAGGTATTTGTGATATACAAAAATGAGAGCACAATAGACAATTTCAAATTCCTGTCAACATGTCATGTGACCTATAACCTGTATAATTCAATTGTAAAGCAAACAAATCTGTTATGGGAATAGTTATGGCACATAACAATCGTACAAAAACCTAGATACATATGTGTGCACAGGCTGAAGCTAATACTGTGTTGATGCAGCTTTCGATATAACTACAGCATTACATCTTATTGGGTACACACCTGCCATCAGTTACAAAGACTCTTTGATTGACAGCAAATAACAGTCAGCTGTCCTACCAGGATTATCCTAACATATACCCAGTTGCCTGCTACAGCAACAGCCATGGCCCGCATAGAGCTGATGAGGCTGCTAAGAGACCACATTTTTGAGTTGTATCAGCCTGGAGAAGGGTACCAAAACATTTCCATAGCATTGCATATACCATGGAACACAATTCAGACAGTCATCAAAAGGTGGTGAAAATATGGGGCTACAGTGACAGTGTGAAGGAGTGGACATCCCTCCAAATTCTATGAGAATACAACATCAGAACTGGCCATGGAAGCTGTCAGGAGCCCTACAGCAACTGGGAAGGAGTAGCAGGTATCTCCAGCAAGTACTGGGTGTGTACTACATGTCACAACAATCTTCCGTGGTCTGCATATGTCTCACCTATAGGGTAGGGCTGGAAGATGACAGCAGTTCCTCACACCAAACAATATCCAACCCTGGAGAAAGTCTGAAAGCAATACATCAGGTCTCCAAAAAGCAAGCGGGAAAATGTGTTATGGTCATATGGAACCAAGTTTGAACTCTTTGGCCACAATTCTGACAGATTTGTATGGCAAAATAACACCACTGTGCATCACCACAACAACACCACCCCCATGGTAAAGTATGGCGATGGCAGTGTCCTGCTTTGGGGTTACTGTTCACAAGCTGGAACTGGGGCTGTAGGTAAGTTGGAGGGGATTATGAACAGTTCCAAACACCGGTCCCTTGTAGCTCCAATCCTTCTGGTGTCTGCCACATAGCTGTGGATGGAGAGGAATTCTACCTTTCCATAGAACAATGCCCTAAACCATCCATCCAAATCAACAAAAGGATGGCTTCACCAGAACACATGCAACATTCTGCACTGGCCCAGCCAGAGTCCACACCTACATCCAATAGAAAATATGCAGGGTGACCTAAAGAGGGGAGTGCACAGGAGATATCCTTGCAGTCTGGCATAGTTGTAGGTGTTTTGCAAGGGAGAGTGTAAAAACATTGGCAAGTCAAGCTGTGCCATGCTGATAGACACCCTCCCAAGAGGACTAAATGCTGTGATGAAATCAAAAGGTGCTTTAACAGAGTATTATTTTAAGTTTGTGCACACTCATGCAACCAACCTATTTTACCTATTGCATTTATCATATGTTACCCATGACTGATGTGTATGTTCTGCAGTTGGATTGCACAGGTTGTATGTCATATGAAATGAGGGAAAATTTATGACCTGATTTCTGAGGTCTCGTGATATATCACAAAATCCTGACATGTTAACAGGAGTGTGTACACTTACTATATCCACTGTAAGCTTGGGAAGTTGTTTGAGTAACTGCCTTTGTTTTAACATACATGTACTGCAGGTTATGCAGTCTGCACCTCAAATTATGACATCAATCAGTGGCACCATTCCACAGGTCATCCGAGTAATGTATCAGAAAAACACAGGAGTTATGGGGAATAGACTGAAAATATTAGCCAGACATCTAAACATTCATCAAAACTCTGTACAGTTAAGAGGTATGCTCTGTAGGAGTTGCCACAGTGCTATACAGGTGAACAGAAATAATGTTTACATGGGTGCAGTGTGTGCTAGGTGAAGGCCCATCAACTGCTAACACCACTCAAGTATCCCAGAGGTGTATATTAGTAGTAACTGTAAGTGGAACCGGTTGCACTGCATGATGCTGATGGTCTGTCCAGAGTGTGTATGTTATTATCTGACTGTGTGTCATGAATGTCCCCAGTTGGCTAATGTGATGTTTGTGTAATGCCTTTGAGGCACCTCACCTGTATGTGTGTGTGCGCGCGCGCATGTGTGTGTGTGTGTGTGTGTGTGTGTGTGTGTGTGTGTGTGTGTGTGTGTGTGTGTGTGTGTGTGTGTACCAGCAGATCTTATAGTGCAAGTAGCCATTTACATATGTTGTTTTTCCTCACAGGTGGACATGGCGGCCACAGTCCCTCTGCTCTGATCCTGATGTCAGTGTCTCTGCAGACCCTGACCATGATGATGCTCCTATTGAGACACAGGTGGGGTTGCCAGGGGCTGAATCTGTGCCATCGGTTGGCATCCCACTGTTGTCAACCCCATCCCTGCACACAGTTGCAATGCCCACACATACCACATCACCAGTGGCCACAGATAATGGACAGTTGATGGGTGGTGGCATGGAACAGGCTAGTGTGGTGACTATGGCAAGTGAGGGTGCAGGCACTATCCATAGCTAGAGTGCTGGCATGGTCCCACACAGGCAGATGGGCAGGGGTGCTCGGTGGAGGATTGTAGTCCATCATCCCTCTGTTGCAAGTGCCACAGCAGCAGTCACCAGACACGTTTTGGGCCATCATGGAGGCACAGGCATGTAATGAATGTAACACCAGACATATATGCAGGGTCGTGGAAGAGCACATCCCTGGTGTCCGTTGTGATATTCGTGAGCTCACTGTGGCCACCCGTGAGCATACTGAGATCATGGATAGATGGTAAGGGGACACCTTGGCACAACTTGACTGTGAAATATCTGTGCTTGAGAGTTTGGCAGGAGATGGCCAGCAGCCACATGGACGTAGGACAGTACCATGATCAGCTGAGGGTCTACATGGCCATGCACCATTATGTTCCTGTACTGGCAATACCACCAGCACTACTGAAGGGGGTGTGCTGTCCACGCCATGATGCAGCAGGCCATGGGCACGTGGTCCTGGCTGATCCCAACAGGGATGCGGATCCAGCAGACAGCAGCCACCATTGGGGAGTTATAGTGCATCTGGACTTGGCCTTGGTGGTGCTGATGAGACCCCTGGCAGGACCAGTTCCCAAGTCCGTGGCCAGAGAAGGTGAACTGTACACCCTGCCATGTACAGCCCACAGCTGTCCAAACTACCCCTGTGTAGGGCAGCCACATGGCGTGACTGTGTGCATACAAACACACACACACATCACCATCAGACAATTCACCTCAAAACACACACACACACACACACACACACACACACACACACACACACACACACACACACACCACCCCTGCACACCCCATTTAATGAACACCCCACAAACACACACACACATATCATCCATATGACCCAGCCTAGGCCTCTGGCAAACCCACACCACACCCTGTACATATGGCGATACCTGTGCCACATCCCTGTCATCCATACCATTGATGCAGGGACATGCTAATATGGGTCTGATGCACAGGGTGAATATAGTACAGTGTAGCTATGTAATACTATGCACGGTGCTGTCTGCTCGCATTTGTTATGGGTACACATACAGGTGTATGTACCTTAGTAGCCAGGATGCATTACTGCTGTTGGTACCACTGACTGAATGTAGTCTGACATACTGTATTCTGTTTGTGTTCCAGGTGTCTTTGTGTCTGCATGCTGTGGTCCTGCAGACATTCACAAGAGGGAGTACAGCGGAGTGGGAAAATACAGACCGTGTCATGGCCAATGTACAGCTTTATATGTACATGTACCAGGTGTGTATGCATGCAACAGTGTGTGACCTTGCATACATACCCCTTTTCACAGACAGGTAGCCTTCAGACATGTCACCTCAGTGTTGTGTAGTACCACAGGGTCATGCATACAGAACAGGTTACTGCAGTACTGTCAGCAGGTCCCTTACAAGTGTAGCCATTACATTAACTGCAACAGATTCACCTGTCAACACCTGCTGGCCCTGCCATTTCTTTCCCATACACTCAACCCTGATGCAGTTGATGACGGCATGCATGATACTGTGTATGACAGGTTTGTGGTATGCATTCCTGAGTTCACCAGATGGAACAGGGAGACAAAATGGTATATCCTTTGCATACACACAGTAAGAACTGATACAGGGGATGTGCACACAGTAACATAAACACAGTTGGCAATAGACAGATTAGTAAACCTACATTTCCACCTTGATGTACTGTACTACTACATACACATGACATGCCCCACATAGATTATATGCATGGGACATAACACACCACCTCTTACAACACATAATGTTCTGAATGCCTTCATGGGTGGTGAGATAACCCACGAAATAGGATGTGAATTCATGTATTGCTCCTACAAGCCTGGACAAGTGATAGTGTAGCAGACGTCATATCAGCATGATGTTTCAGTCAGATATGATGCCTGATGCTAGCATGTGTGTCAGTACACTCACTGTGGTTGATTTGTCAACAATATCACTTACATGGGCATTGACAAGGAATACAGACCACATATAGTTTGCAAACATCTGGATATTCCATAGACATCTGTACAGAGGACTGGTATGGTGTGCATAATGGTTTAACATGTTGCATGTGAGGCAGATGCCGTTACCACACTGTATAAAGTAATGCCATTGGGAGGTGGTAAACAGGCATGGATGGTACACAAGTCAAAATGGTATCAGCCAAACAGGGTATGATCTTCACCCAAACACACACACACACACACACACACACAAGCGCCAGTGTTGAGATTAAAACTCCTACCTGTCTACTTATTTTTACTATAGTGTTATGCAGTTATCAGATGCACCATGGAGCTTACATAATTTCACCTAGTCCCAAGGTACTTCTAAGGTGAATGACATCAGCAGGCCTAGTAAAGTAGGGTGATGGGAAGTTTACAGGGTGGTACACAACTCAAAATGGAATAACACACACAGTATATGACTCTCACACAAACACACAAACAGTTGCCAGTAGTGAGAGTAGAACTCCTACCTATCTAGTTATTTCTACTATAGTGTTAAACAGTTATCAGACACGCCACGAAGCTTACATAATTTCACTTAGTCCCAAGGTACTTCTAAGATGAATGACATCAGCAGGCCTATTAAAGTAGGGTGACGGGAAGTTTATAGAATAGGACACAACTCATAATGGTATAACACACACAGTATATGATTCCCCACACAAACACACAATTGCCAGTATTGAGATTAGAACCCTTGCCTATCTAGTTATTTCTACTATAGTGTTACACAGTTATCACATGTGCTACAGAGCTTACTGGGCTGATAATTGACCAAAGGTGCTGATAACTGCACAGCTGAGGTAAAATGTTATAGGTGCCAGACAGTCTGCCTTCAGTTTTCCCTTAGATCTTGCTAGTTCTTTCTCTCCTCCACTTCAAATAGCCTAATAGCTTTGCACCTCAACAGATTTTTTTTTTATAAATTATTCTAGCCCACCTGAGAGCCATCAGCAGTAGTCACTCCTCAAGGAATTAGTTCCAGTACTTAGTAGTTATGACCACCCCTCCTGGCATGATTAAAGTGAAGTTCTCTATGCTTTTGCCCATTAACCTTGTGCACTTGGGCATTCTGAAGCTCTGTTGCAACTGCCTCATGTACACAGACAACCCTCGCCTCTAAACTCCCAATACTCAGACTTGTGAGAGATACCCCTATATCACCGAATTGGAAGATATGCACTCTCCAGCGAAGACTGGAGTAGCTGGTCAAGAGGAGAAGTGTCAACACCTGCAACACATCACATGGAACACATACCCCTCCAGAACACCAACTAGCACAGCTCTGACATACAAACAATAGCCACACACCCACCTTCACAGAGGCACTCAATAGACATTTGCCCAAACAGTGGAGACCACCAAAACAGACACCCACTCAACCACCACAACACAGCACAAACCACAGGACATATATCTCACCTACACAGCATGCCCCTCAACCTAAGACCCAAAGGTGAACCACCTTGTTTGATACAGTAATCATAGGTGAATCAATAGTGAGGCACACAGATGTCCCACGCACTAGGTTGAACATTGAGAAGGTAGCAGTCAGCTGTCTATCAGGTTACAGAATCCAACACATACCACACCCAGTCATGTCACTCCACAACAACTGCAAGTATCACTCTGTCATTGTCCATGTGTGTGTGAATGACCTGAGACGCACCTCCATGGACTATATTAAAAGAGGCATGGTGGAGCTCTCAGATTATGTGGGCCAGGCAGGTATGACAGTATCCCTGAGCAGTATACTACTGTCACCCAGAATGATACCACAATACAAACAACAAATGATTGACTTCAACAATTGGCTTAAGTGTCTGGTGTCACTCTCATGGGATCCAGTATCTGTCTGCTTGGGATGACATGATTGACAGACTGCGATGGCTTGCCAGGAAATGGCCTGCATCTATCAGCCCTGGGTTTCCAGGTACTGGCTAAGTGTCTTGCCACCCATATAGTACCTTTTTAGGTGGTGCTCCATATCAAATTACCACCGTAGCAGCTATACATATATGCAATCAGAGTGTCATGCTGCTCAACACTAGACATCTACATCTGCACTTCTCAAAATGGAGAAAATTGACATCTGTGCTGTAATGGAGACCTGGTTTACAGCAGCAGACAGCACCCCTACACTACTAGCCTATAACTCATCCCACACCTGTCAGCCCAAAAACATGGACCACAGCTACAAAGGGGGTGATGTCTCCATATTAGCAATGGATATGCACACATCCAGAGTAGTATCACAGCATATGGCATCTGAGATACTTCAGGTACAACTGACATTGGGTAATAGTGCAATCCAGGTCATAGCCTGCTATAGGTCCACATCCATGTCCCTAGACTCTCAATCCACATTCCTCAACACCCTGGAAACTATCAAGGTCCAACCCAACACTCTCATACTAGGAGAGTGCAACTACCCCTCCATCAAATGGGTAAGATACCCAAGCACCAAAACACTGACCCAACGCTTCCTGGAATTCATCAGTTGCAATGCCCTGGACCAGCTCATTCTGACACAGAGTAGAAGAAGCAACATCCGTGGCCTGTGTTTTTTACTAACATATGGGACCATTGCTTGACAACAGTAGTCAATCACTACCTGGTCAGATCCAACATAGAGTAGTCACCATGGAAATCCACATCTCATCCACACCCCCCACAAAGGTAACCACCTTGAAAAACTTCTCCAAAGCTGACTTTGGTCTCATAAGAACAGAAGTGGCTAACTTCACAGCATCCATGCCAATGGAAAATACCTGCATGACTGCTGAATCATACACAAATGCACTGTAGAAACATGTACATCAATGCATGGAACTAGCCATACCCAACAGAACCATGACACTCTCCTCCAAACACTGGAGGCCAATCAGGTCATCCCCTGCCATTAATAACCTGTACAACAGAAGGAAGAAACTGTTGCAGAAAAAGGTGGAGTTCCAAGAGTGGTGAAACTCCCTTATTAGCCTCAACAACAACTTGAGAGCCCACATGAAATCATCTACAGCTACCTATGATGGTAGAATTGCAGCAGACACTGACAACAATCACAAATCCTTTGATAGTTATATCAAGAACCTCCATGCCAATACCCAGACATGCTATGAGTTACTGTACAATACTACCTCCTATACTGAACCAACTGATATTGCCAACATTCTTGCCAACACATTCAGTGCCAGCTTTACCCCTCTCTCCCCTCCCTAGGGGAACAATCAGAATGACAGAAGAATGCAAGGCACCCAGGATTACTGCCGCCCAGGTTACAGGTAATCCTATCTGATGTGTGTGTGTGTGGGGGGGGGGGGGGGCAGTTGAAGTGTACATAACTATCTGTATGCATGGACATATAGACACAATACAGTCATATATTCCGATGTGGGTGCTGTGATTCTCTAAGTGTAGGAACATGCCCAGTGTGACCTTCTATAGTTAGGGTGGGACTATATTCCAGAGATAGGTGTACTCCAGTTCAGGGTTTTGTGTGCTAGAGCCATACCTCTCAGGTGTACACAGAATTTTTCTCAGGGTACTTGTTTTGTTTAGCAGACATTTTCTGACATATCTGTAGTCTGAAACTGCAATGTATTGTGTCATTACCTAGTGCCAGACATCCTCAGATCATCACAGTGCTTTACCAGAGGAATAGTAGTTGTATGATGCATAGACCAAGATTATGAGGGCAGCTATGTAAATTCTTGCCCATCAAGGCCGTTTGTGAGGTGCGGCTACAACCAATGTAGTAATGACACCCAGCTGTGTGAACAGTCCAGCAACCTGGTGATATACCGGCTGGGGATCTCCTGCTTGTGTGGTATCTTTCTAACCTGAGATGTCATATCCTTGTGTGTGCATACCTCTGACCTGTACATTTTTTGGCAGGTTGTCCAGGTGTTTGGCTAGAGGTTTCATCCTTTCTATGTAAAGTTGCGTTTTTATGGCAAGTTAGTTACATATAATTGAAGTCTGATGTTACAACATAATACAGACTGTTTCTGAATACATAACCTTCAAACAATTCCCACTACTGCAAACCCCTCACCCCACCAACTTTCTCAGTATGTAAGGGAAATATTTACAACACATACCTATTATTGTGCCTTTTTTCCACTTTTCTTTCTGCCCTTGTCCAGACATCTTGCTGTCAGAGGTTGGGAGTTATTGGGTGTGGGTACAGAGTGCATTCAACTGTGCAGGCCATGTCCATTATTTGTAAAAGCAAACATAAGAAAAAGGATTATTGAGAATGACCACTTTCAACAGTACCACATAGCACTTATATTCACAAAAGCCTTGGCATTTCTGCTACACATCCTTCAAGATGTCAGTAATATGTGTAGCATATTCCACATAGCACTGTGACTTCCAGGTATGTCAGTGGCAGAGCAGTGGGTGTCACTGACATGCATAACAGTTGGCACTGCAGTTATCTGCACATGGCCCTGTCAAAGGCAGCACTGTACCTAGGGCCGTACAAGACGACTGCCATCAGAACATGCTGGCCAGATCCAGACAGTATTAACCACACATACACATAGCTCATTGACCCCTGCATATTGTGGACAGGCAACATGTTTTCATGTGTATTGGTACAGCCCTGCCAATGTGTGTTATGCTGCTATTTCCATGCAAACATATATGTTACTGCATTTGTGTGGGTATATGGGGGGGAGGCACCTGTCCACTGTACACATTTGCACAGGCTGTGCTGGTATTTGCTTTACATTTTGGTTCCATTTACCATACTGTTGTGCCCTGTCTTGGGGACCGGAGGTATATCAGTAAAGAGCCCAGGTTAGATTGTACTGGCATACATTTGAGTTTCAGACTTCTTACCCTTCATAGCTTTATGCAACTGTGGGTCCTGCTGTGCTATCACTGTGTGAGTCTGTAGGGGGTTAATTCAACATTGCCACCATTTGTGTGCCTTTACCAGATATTTCTCTGTGGTTTTCTACAGCTGACTTGCTGTGTGGGAGTGATGGGTAATTATGGGACCACCACCTTGACATTCATGCCTGTGACATATGACCCCCCCCCCACTTAGTTGTCCCCACACCTATACTGCAGTGGAGTTTGCCACCTTGGGTACCACTGCATAGTGTGTGGAGGCCAGTTTTGGCCAGACATTTTCTGATGGCCCACATAGTTGTCAGTTGTGTGCTGCTATTCCAGTAGGCCACCCCATTCCCTTGCATGCATGCAGCATTACCATAGATATGCTAGCAGAACATACTATTCCATTCATTTACTGTTAAGAAGAGGGACTTACCTTGTGCTTGTGGCAGTTATGAGGACAGTGCTTGAGGGCCGCCCATGTCACATGCACACAGTACACTGCCTATACATGGTATGTTACAGGTAATGTGATGTGTGTGTCATCCATTTTACTGTGTGCGCGAGTCAGAGAGAGGTGTCAGTCCCTGGGGTCCCTACAGTGTCAGTGTGAGTGCTATGCATTGCCTCTTTGCCAAGGCCTGAGCATACTGGGCACGCCTCCATCTGCCTACATGAGCAGGCTCGGGGGCCTCCTCCTGTGAGTCCCTCTGTGCCTGTGTGGACCTTGGCAATGGTGGTGGGCTGTGCGGCCCTTCCTCATGCTGTTCCTGCTGTAGTTGCTTCTGCAGGATCATATTGTGTAGCATGGCACATACTATGAACATGTGGCAACATGTGGCTGGACAGTACTACAAGGCTCCACCAGATATGTCAAGGTAGTGGAACCATGACTTGAGCATCCCAAACACTCACTCTAATAATCCTGGTTTGTACGTGTGCCTCATTATGGCATTCTTTTGTGGGTGTGTATGCATTTCTGATGGGTGTCATCATCCACGGCACCAGTACATAGCCAGCATCCTCCACCAGATGGCCATATGGGATGCTCCCACTGCCAAATGGATGGTACAGCTGTGATGAATGCCAGATGTGGGAGTCGTGATAGCTTCCAGGGCTGCCAGCACACACATTCATGATAATGACCTGGGCATTGCACATGACCTGGCAGTTGATGGAGGGGAAGGCCTTGTGGTTTATGTAGACCCTACCCTGTTCACCAAGTGGTGCTTTGATGTGGAGTGCAGTCTATGGCACCCAGTACCTCTGGGTATTCTGCTACACAATGGAAGAGACTCATATTGCTGGTCCTCTCCTCACGGGTGTTGGGGAAGTAAATGTGCTCACCGGCATGTGATAGCATGGCATCCAGGAACTGGTGGAGTTCCCTGGATGCAGATGCCTGTGAGACCCCCCATCATGTCCCCAGTAGGTCTTTGGAAAGTACCTGTAGCTAGAAGTCTTTGGAAAGTACCTGTAGCTGGAATTATTTAGGCTACACATACCTTGGTATCCACTGGGATGGTTTCTCCTCTCTTGGTTCTAGCTCTGAGTTGAGGCCGGCAGAGCTCAGTGAGTTGCTGAAGTATGTCTTTGTCCAACCTGTAGTGCTCTACAATCTCCAGGTCATGTAGCCCCTGGTAGGTTACCCTGGGTCTGAACACTCTCTTCCTCCTCCTTAGTCTGGGAAGGTTGCCAGCATTATCCTCCTTACTGCCCTCAGCCTCTAGCACATACTGATGGCTAAAAGCAATGGCAGCACCTAACATTTTTCCAGTTAAAATTCCCCCGTATGTGTACACCAATGGTGCAGAGTTTGCGGGAAAAAACAGACTGTAAGGTGTTTCCATACTTTATAGTGTTGTGCTGCAGATGTTGCCTGTATGATTGGCTGACTATAATACATTCTAGCTGCCATCTATATTACTCATGACTTTGATGAGTGTTAGATGCATTACTAGTAATTTGTGGATGATTGCCTTTATTCTACTGTTACCTTTTTTAATTATTTTTTGCTTACATCTCCTCCCACTTTCAACTATGCAGCCACCTGCCAGCTGTATTATTGTGTGCTTTGCATGGCCCATTGTGGGCTGCAAGAGTCCCATATTAGTGATTTCTACTTCATTTCTCCTTTATTGTGCTGTTGCCCTTTAATTGTTTTTTTTTACATCTCCTCCCATTTTCAGCTATGCAGCCACCTGCCAGCTGTATTACTGAGTGCTTTCAATGGCCCATTGTGTGTTGCAGTATCCCATATTGCTGTTTGTACTGCATGTCCCTTGTTCTGCTATTTCCTTTTGCTTTTCCTATATCCTTCCTGTTTAAGCCCTGGTGCACCACCCACACCCATTTAGCTAAGCACAAACCCGGCCAACAGAGTTCCAATGTGCTTACAGTAAGCATGATACACCCCCTTTTCATGTTAGTTGCTCCTCCTGTCTATACGGTGGTATTAGAGCACCTACACGGTTAGGTGCAGTGTGGCACTAGGAAGAATTTTGTGATTCAGTATAAGTCCCCTTATTAACATACCCCACTGCTTTACCCCATAATTACTGCACTATACAACAGCCTTCCCCCTTAGCAACCAGTGTTCCCTGCCATTGTTTGGATTCTGCTTGTCATTGACTATAATGGCAAAATGCAGCTTTCACCTAAAATGGACTTTTCTCATTTTTTTTTTTATTTTCCCCCACCATCCCGTTTGTGCGGTGCTGCCCTATGCTTAAACGGTCGAGATCAGTCAAAAAAAACATTTATTTTTATAAAAATTAAACACTTTCCCATGCCTATGGCCATATATTTGGCCATTGGCATGGCCAATCACTTTAATACATGTTTTTATTGGAGCTGTCATGGCTCCGTTTTGTTTTTTGCAAAAATGTATTCGGTTAGTAACCGAATACATTTCTGCACGTTACACTGTTCTTGCACGGAGACCTGCCTACTTCCTGGATTGCTAAATCAGCTCATTTGCATATTTTTCACCAGCAAATGAGCTGATTAGCATACTGCACATCTTTCTGTGCAGGAACAGTGTAGTGCCGCTCGTGCACATCAAAACAGCACATTCGTGGATCACTTGGCGGCCATATTCTGTGCAGGAGAGGCTACACTGCTCCTGCATGGAATAATTTGCAACTTGAATCCAGGGGTCTGTCTTTATGATCCCATCCATACCTCCTGTATGCCACAGTGCTACCACTCTTGCTTTTTTTGCTGCTGCATTAATACAAAGGTGAGCAATCTGTTTAGTACTTATTTTACCTCCCAATAATCACCTTTAAAGTCGTTCTGTTTTGTTCATTGAAATAAAAACATTTCTTGAGTACCATCATCCTTGTTAGTAATGGGTGCTAGCCCTAACCCTGCCTGTGCCCATTCTATTCATTAACTTAAAAAATCCTTTCTGTAACACCGCCACAGTACAAGATTGTCTCAGGCACACATCCACATGCATTGAACTACACATACATGCACCAATAAAACTATCTCTTTAACTAACCCTTACTCTAAAACACACACGATAGCACATTCATTAAATCTATCCCCTTCTCTAACTATTGGTCTAACCCTAACCCACAAACATTCACACAACTACACCCCCCCCACACACACACACACACACACACACACACACACACACACACAAACACTCTCATATACATCCCACATACCTGTTATGACAAAGCACACATCCGATAAAATGTCTGTTTGATAACCTGGACATTTGAACAAACAACACTGCACCTCCAGCTGCCAACCAACTGAATGTGCAACCAAGCACACTGCACTCATGGGCGTATGCGATATATACATATATAGATAGACAGATAGATAGATAGCTACAGATATACAAACACATTTGCTTAGTTATTATACAGTAAATTAACACTTTAATACAGAAAAGGAAAACTTACTTAAAACTCTGGTGTTATTTCCTGTACCTCTGAAACCATCCAGGCCAGATGGTCCCACTTTTGCCATTGCAGGTCATCGTACCTCTGGTAGCACACACATATGTGTATACATGAGCACTTTTCATGTCATTCACAGCATCAGCTAATTTGCATATGAACTTAAACTGTACCAAAGTTTCTCCAGTCTTTTTTACAGTTCACCATTTTGATAGCTGTTGGGTTCTGTGTTCATTGCAAAGGTCAATGGAAAGTTCAAATTAAGTAAAAAGCTTTTAAAAAGGCTCGGTTAAGTTTCGTTATTGAAAGCAGGCAGTTATCAGTGGATTTCAATTTGACATATGTAGTAGGATTAGCCTTTGAATAACTGGCAAGACAGGAAATTTGCAGCAGCACGGCACTTTGGCATGCAGTTAGTTGGGATATGTAACGTGTAATTTTCAGTGTTGTTATCATTACCTTTATATATATAAAGTTTCTTACTGCAGACAGTATTCTCTGACCTACCTGTCAGGGAAGGAATAAATAACTAAGGAATTACTTCTCATTAAAGTTTCCACATCCCTTCCTACATTTCACAGGCCTACATTTCATTTTGTAAAGACTTACATGTAACACGGGTGATACATGTATAACACATGGCTGCAAAGAAAATGAAAAAAATCATTAATGTAGAGGGAATAAGTAAAACTCTTGTGTACAAAAGTAATGCTTTACTTTGTTTTTTGATACTGTAGACGTCCTTGATGAAATACAAGCTGCAGAACTGATTGCACTGTGATTGGGTATGAATGTGTAATTATCTGCAATCCTGCATTTTAGGGAAAAATATTGCAGCATCAGGGAATAAGGCACAGGTGAGAAAATTTTAGCCCTAAGGAAAGCCACATCTTTGTGCATATACTTAAAATACATGGGTTGAACAATTTTAAGTCCAGTCTAGCCAATCACCCCATTTGAGAATCAAACCCTTGCACATAGTGTTTGGAAGGCAGAAATCTTAACCATTGTGCTAATCCAAATACCCCAAAAAATAAAAAAACATTTTTTTGAAAAAGGGGGCAAAGCAGGTACAGCAAGCTAAGGTATGGAGTCAAGTTATGGCTGACATGAATGCTATGTGTGAAGGAACCACTCCTTGGCAGAATGTAGGAAAAGAGATAATAAGTGTTGGGACATGTATGAATAAAGGTTAGGGAAAGTGCATTTGCCCATAGCACCAGTTGGTGGTGGGCCAACTTTTACCACCAGATGAGGCCCTGTTCTTTATAAGGGGCAAAGACTTTGATGAGGGGTGGAGGATGGTGGAAGAATGATTCAAAGTGACTGACATTGTCACCAGTATTTTCAGACATTGACAGTATCCACGTTCAGGCAGTAGAGAAGGTTAGTGTTTTGCGGGCACTGCTTATTTCAAGGTTGGTGTAGTTGCAGTGGTGTCTGTGTATGTTTAATGCTATGTTTCTGAATCAGAAACTCCATCAACATCAACTGTACGATGACCTCTCCAGACACTGCATGGCAAGTGTGGACATCATACCTTTAAAACCCAGTCATATACCTGTCAAAGTTCATGATAACCACAGCATCACATATCTCATAATAGGGTCAATAGTAGCAACAATTGCATTCTCTGTTGCAGCATAGCAAGCTGATGTTGACAGCAGTATGGCTGTTGACAATGAAGCCATTAATCTCATTTTCATGACAAAACACAGCCTCAGGACAGTAGCACACAGTCACAAAGTATACTGGCAGGGCCCCTGGCACACCAGAAAGAGGGTAATGCCACAGGCAGTGATGCAGACTCACACATTCACCATAATAAGGAAATGGTATTACAACAAGGGGAGAGATACCATGTAACTCAATACCTGTTTCCTATGCACAACCTGAACCCCTTAATGAAGTAACAACTCCTTCTGAGGAACTAGTACTCACTGTTACACCTGCACACAGGGCTGTGCTAGGCAATTACATCTTTCACAATTAGCTCCAGAGACATACACAACATTATCTTCCCTGCAGCAGATGGGCTGTGATCTAGCTCAGGTCTAGGTTACTTCCACTGACAGACGGGTAGAGATGATTAGAGTGCTGCAGAGTACACATGAGGTAATTCACCAGTACATGGGAG